>NC_042957.1:73851739-74151739 GCF_901001165.1 Salmo trutta | reverse complement strand
CTTATTCATTCCTTTACATTTGTGTGTATAAGGTAGTCGTTGTGAATTTGTTAGATATTACTGCATGGTCGGAACTAGAAGCACAAGCATTTCGCTACACTCGCATTAACATCTGCTAATCATGTGTATGTGACCAATACAATTTGATTTGATTATTTTGAGGAAGTGTAAACTGGCTACGGTGTCTCAAAATGGACAAACCATACTATTGCCACTTTTTTCTCATTTTTCAAGCGAAGGTATGCGAGCCCACTCGACTTCGGCTAGCCGCCAGCTGAACTGAAGCATGCGGACGCATTAAGACCCAACGGTTCAGCGTCTTGCCCTTGTCAAAGGTGTCATTCTGGATATTAGACACAGCCATGTTGAACACTCACAGACATAAGGACTCAGTGCTCTCTGATTGTCATTCCCCTTGGACTCCTGACTGTCTGATGGCTGTTCTTCTGATTCATCTGCATCTGGTGAACAAAACAGTTCTATATATACACTGCACATCTTATCTCAATGAGGAAAAACCAACCATCTAATAACCATCTGGTTTTGTAAACGAAAACTCAATCTAATAAACAAAGAGAAAGACTCCGTACCAGTGTCGTGTTGAATGTCCACCTGAACACTACTGGACACCTCCATAGTTACTGTGTCACTGTCTACATCATGAGGATAAAGGATGGACCGAACAGCATCTGCAAAGGACAGCAACTGCTGCAGGAATAGAATGGTCTGGAGACAGTAAGAGAACAATTAACATATTACACATCTTAGGTTAGGTCAGTTCAAATGGGATAAAAAATAAAATATACTTTATTCTACATTTAGTGAGAAACTGACATGTGTCTTCTGTCTAGTATCCCATGATACAACAATAAGGAAACAAACACCCTCTGGAACAAAACACCCTTGTCCTTACTCAGTAAGCACATCAGCAATTACTGATTCACTTAATTGAATGGAAACTGATGGACATGAAACATCAGAAAAGAGAGTTGTTACATTGCTGTTGAATTCATGAACCGTTCCATCCTTGGACATACTCTCCCTATCAGGGTTGCTCTGTGAGAGAAAGGGGAAATGACAGTTTGGGGTTGAGTTTCTCAAAGCTTCCAGATCATTTTACGTCATAGGAATGTATGCAATCACATCCCAAAAAAATGATCTCAGTGCTATGAAGCTTTTGGGAAACTGAGCCAATTGTCTGTCTGATTAAATCCTATTATTACAACAATCCAGTCAGAGGTTCCCTTGCTGGATGATGAAATGTTTTATCTTTCAAAGTCCTTCCAACTAAAACAATCTTTGAATGGTTAGAATATCGTACCTTGACTTGAGCAGAAAAATCCTTCAGTGCTCTGACTGCCAGGGTCTTCATAGATGTAATGAGTTTGGAAAGCTTGGCCAAGGTGCCGCTTGTTGTGCACTGACAGGCAATATGAAACATCACATCACACAGTCAGCCATAATAATACAGTCGTGGCCAAAAGTTTTGAGAATGACACAAATATAAATTTTCACAAAGTCTGTTGCCTCAGTCAGTGTCTTTAGATATTTTTGTCAGATGTTACTATGGAATACTGAAATATAATTACAATCATTTCATAAGTGTCAAAGGCTTTTATTGACAATTACATGAAGTTGATGCAAAGAGTCTGTAATGCGTGTATATGGGAGGCGAAGTCAAGTGCAGGAGAGCGGAGTACAATAAACAGGCGCATTTTAATACCGGTTACCAAATGACAGCACACAACACAAATAAGTGCCAAAAACACGGTCTAAAACAAAAGTGCAACGCCTGACACTCATCCACGTAACAAATAACATTCACTCACAAATACAACATGGGGAACAGAGGGTTAAATAATAAACAAGTGATTGGTGAGTGAAGTCAGGTGTAATAAGACAAAGACAGAACAAATGGAAAATGAAAAGTGGATCGGCGGTGGCTAGAAAGCCGGTGACGTCGACCGCCTAACGCCGACCGAACAAGGAGAGGAACCGACTTCGGCGGAAGTCGTGACAGAGTCAATATTTTCAGTGTTCACCATTCTTTTTCAAGACCTCTGCAATCCGCCCTGGCATGCTGTCAATTAACTTCTGGGCCACATCCTGACTGATGGCAGCCCATTCTTGCATAATCAATGCTTGGAGGTTGTCAGAATTTGTGGGGTTTTGTTTGACCACCCTCTTGAGGATTGACCACAAGTTCTCAATGGGATTAAGGTCTGGGGAGTTTCCTGGCCATGGACCCAAAATATCGATGTTTTGTTCCCCGAGCCACTTAAGTTATCACTTTTGCCTTATAGCAAGGTGCTCCATCATGCTGGAAAAGGCATTGTTCGTCACCAAACTGTTCCTGGATGGTTGGGAGAAGTTGCTCTCGGAGGATGTGTTGGTACCATTCTTTATTCATGGCTGTGTTCTTAGGCAAAATTGTGAGTGAGCCCACTCCCTTGGCTGAGAAGCAACCCCACACATGAATGGTCTCAGGATGCTTTACTGTTGGCATGACACAGGACTGATGCTTTTTTCCGGATGCCCCAAACAATCGGAAAGGGGATTCATCAGAGAAAATGACTTTACCCCAGTCCTCAGCAGTCCAATTCCTGTACCTTTTGCAGAATATCAGTCTGTCCCTGATGTTTTCGTGGAGAGAAGTGGCTTCTTTGCTGCCCTCCTTGACACCAGGCCATCCTCCAAAAGTCTTCGTCTCACTGTGCGTGCAGATGCACTCACACCTGCCTGCTGCCATTCCTGAGCAAGCTCTGTACTGGTGGTGCCCCGATCCCGCAGCTGAATCAACTTTAGGAGACGGTCCTGGCGCTTGCGGGACTTTCTTGGACGCCCTGAAGCCTTCTTCACAACAATTGAACCGCTCTCCTTGAAGTTCTTGATGATCCGATAAATGGTTGATTTAGGTGCAATCTTACTGGCAGCAATATCCTTGCCTGTGAAGCCCTTTTTGTGCAAAGCAATAATGACGGCACGTGTTTCCTTGCATGTAACCATGGTAGACGGAGGAAGAACAATGATTCCAAGCACCACCCTCCTTTTGAAGCTTCCAGTCTGTTATTCAAACTCAATAAGCATGACAGAGTGATCTCCAGCCTTGTCCTCGTCAACACTCACACCTGTGTTAACGAGAGAATCACTGACATGACGTCAGCTGGTCCTTTTGTGGCAGGGCTGAAATGCAGTGGAAATGTTTTTTTGGGTGATTCAGTTCATTTGCATGGCAAAGAGGGACTTTGCAATTAATTGCAATTCATCTTATCACTCTTCATAACATACTGGAGTATATGCAAATTGCCATCACACAAACTGAGGCAGCAGACTTTGTGACAATTAATATTTGTGTCATTCTCAAAACTTTTGGCCACGACTGTACATTTCCCTCAGTATACTGACCCCAATTCCAGTCAATTCAGGAACACTGAAATTCCAATTCTCTTCAATGCTTTTCAAGGAGGAAAGTTTGGAATTGGAATTTGGTTAACTTTCTGAATTGACTGGAATTGACTCCCCAGACCATGACACCCCCAACCCTGCTGACCATGACACCTCCTGACCCTGACTCCCCAGACCATGACACCCCCAACCCTGCTGACCATGACACCTCCTGACCCCAACCAAGACCCCAACCCTGACCGCCCCAGACCATGACCCCCGCCGACCATGACACCCCCCTGAGCACACAACAATAGAGAGAAAGCTCAACTTTAAACTGTCCTCTCAGGATTATATGGCACCTTTAGTAATGTATTAAACTCTTTGTCCTCCTCCAGGAGACGGCCCAGGACAGGTAACATGGCGACGAGGGCTGTGTAATCGTGATGTGAACAGGCTCGTCTGACAGAGGACACGATGTTCTCCCCATTCTGGATCAGCTGGTTCAGAGCCACCTGAAGGAAATAAGATTACAATTACAAATTAGAACAACTTTATTGTCCATGCAATGTGGACATTTGTCTTCGGCTTCACCACATAAAAACAGACATTAAACACCCTCATGAGCACATCATTCTCAAGACCATTAAATAAACTCATCAACAAAGTACAAAAGTGCTGCAGTGCAAGATTATGTACATAACACCATGTACATAACACCATGTACACAACATGTACACAACATGTACATAGCATGTACATAACATGTACATAACACCATGTACATAACATGTACATAACACCATGTACATAACATGTACATAATGACATCATTGGTCTAAAACTATAATCATCATCAAGACGTCAACTAGAATCATCAAGATACCTTACAGCCAGGGAGTCCAAATAGATCCACATCACCGCGGTAGTGTAAGATGTAGAACCATGTGTATATATAACCATGATAATTATACACCTGTAATGATCTCCATTATGAAGAGCTCCTCATATTAAATGTTTGGTCATTTTGTGTATCATCTGGCCACTGTGAAGCCTTATAATAGCCAAAAGCAAATGTCCACATTTGTGTAGACATTGACAATAAAGTTGTAAGACTTAATTCATCACATTTTAATATCCTTCACTTCTGACCTGGATGAGAGTTTCAAAGGTATTGGAGCAGTTCAGAGGGAAGACTTTGGACACCATGGTGTATTCACTCTTGGCCAGGGACAAGAAGGCTGTGATGCAGGCCATGTAGGTCTCAATCTCAATGTCTAATATGCTGTCCCGCCCTAGTGACAAGACAGGAGTGAAAGGGTGAATGCCAAGGAAATATCATGAACATTATATATAATCTTTATCATCTTTCTATAGTTTAATGAAACTTTTCTTTAACCAGGAAGTACCTTGATATAAAGAGTCCTTTATTTAACCAGGAAGTACTTTGATATAAGAAATCTAGGGTAATTTTTTAGGGAAACCTAGATCTATAGCATGCTTAGTAATATGTTCACAAAAAAATGTGCAAACAGAAAAGCATCCCCTGTAACTGTGTCTACAGTGGCTTGCGAAAGTATTCACCCCCTTGGCATTTATCCTACTTTGTTGCCTTACAACCTGGAATTAAAATAGATTTTTTGGAGAGTTTGTATCATTTGATTTATACAACATGCCTACCACTTTGAAGATGCCAAATATTTTTTATTGTGAAACAAACAAGAAATAAGACAAAAAAAACGGAAACCTTGAGCATGCATAACTATTCACCCCCCAAAGTCAATACTTTGTAGAGCCACCTTTTGCAGCAATTACAGCTGCAAGTGTCTTGGGGTATGTCTCTATAAGCTTGGCACATCTAGCCACTGGGATTTTTGCCCATTCTTCAAGGCAAAACTGCTCCAGCTCCTTCAAGTTGGATGGGTTCTGCTGGTGTACAGCAATCTTTAAGTCACACCACAGATTCTCAATTGGATTGAGGTCTGGGCTTTGACTAGGCCATTCCAATACATTTAAATGCCTCCCCTTAAATCACTTGAGTGTTGCTTTAGCAGTATGCTTAGGGTCATTGTCCTGCTGGAAGGTGAACCTCCGTCCCAGTCAAATCTCTGGAAGACTGAAACAGGTTTCCCTCAAGAATTTCCCTGTATTTAGAGCCATCCATCATTCCTTCAATTCTGACCAGTTTCCCAGTCCCTGCTGATGAAAAACGGTGGTGTTCTCTGGGTGATGAGAGGTGTTGGGTTTGTGCCAGACACAGCGTTTTCCTTGATGGCCAAAAAGCTAAATTTTACTCTCATCTGACCAGAGTACCTTCTTCCATATGTTTGGGGAGTCTCCCACATGCCTTTTGGCGAACACCAAATGTGTTTGCTTATTTATTTTCTTTAAGCAATGGCTTTTTTCTGGCCACTCTTCCGTAAAGCCCAGCTCTGTGGAGTGTACAGCTTAAAGTAGTCCTATGGACAGATACTCCAATCTCCGCTGTGGAGCTTTGCAGCTCCTTCAGGGTTATCTTTGGTCTCTTTGTTGCCTCTCTGATTAATGCCCTCCTTCCCTGGTCCGTGAGTTTTGGTGGGGGGCCCTCTCTTGGCAGGTTTGTTGTGGTGTCATATTCTTTCAATTTTTTAATAATGGATTTAATGGTGCTCCGTGGGATGTTCAAAGTTTCGGATATTTTTTTATAACCCAACCCTGATCTGTACTTCTCCACAACTTTATCCCTGACCTGTTTGGAGAGCTTCTTGGTCTTCATGGTTCCGCTTGCTTGGTGGTGCCCCTTGCTTAGTGGTGTTGCAGACTCTGGGGCCTTTCAGAACCGGTGTATATATATACACTGAGATCATGTGACACCTAGATTGCACACAGGTGGACTTTACTTAACTAATTATGTGACTTCTGAAGGTAATTGATTGCACCATATCTTATTTAGGGGCTTTATAGCAAAGGGGGTGAATACATATTTTCACTTTTCATTTTTGTATTTTTTTGAGACAATTCATTTTTTTCATTTCACTTCACCAATTTGGAATATTTTGTGTATGTCCACTACATTAAATCCAAATAAAAATCCATTTAAATTACAGGTTGTAATGCAAAAAAAATTGAAAAACACCAAGGGGGATAAATACTTTTGCAAGGCACTGTATAACCATCATGAAGGTGGTGTGCAAGGTGGACTTTCATGACCTGTTTTTTTGTTCTTCTTGACGGCAGAATCCACACGCTTGCTCTGCAGCACCGGGCAGAGGAGGTTCCTACTCTTGTGGTCCTTCAAACCCTTCATGGAGCAGTCCAACTGATTGGAGCGCACCTTGGCGTAGTGGGCCTTGGGGTCTGTGGAACAATAACAGCAAGACTGATCACCATGAGCACTGATCAATGGAGCAAAGGGTGTTTATGTTGTGCTGTTGGGACGCAGGTTCAAATCCTAGGTCCGCTGTGGCAGAGATAAACCGTGTTACAGATACACGAGCCCTAGAACATAAAGAAACAGATACAACAAACATATAATACAATCAAGTGAAGGATAATTGTGCAGGGAGAGGTCAGGGAAACCCCCCAGAGAGGACTTGTGGGAGGGTCTTGGCCCTCACCAAAACGTCAGTTCAGTTACATATATTTAAGAAAGCTAATTGACGCAGATACGCCTCTACCCTCTCAATAGAAGAGATGCCACCTAGGCTGCGTTTAACTTACCAAAGACTGGGCTGGGCTTGGGTCTGAAGTATGGCAGGATGTAGGAGGTGGAAGCTGGGGGATTGGGTTTGCAGGATGGGAAGGTATGGGAGGTGGAGTCTCTAGGCAGAAATGGGATGGACTCCAAAGATGGTTGCCTAATATCGGGAATATTCAGTCTGCTGCATGGCTTCGAGGTGGATACCTTGGTGAAAGAGCTACTGGATTCCAGCTTTCCGAGGGAGTCTAGTGATGGATTCTTGTCTAGTGATGGCTTTCTGTCCAGGGACTGTGTTTTGAATTTACCAAATGACTTCAGGCCGAGCATCTTGGTGAACAAGCTGTTTGCTTTCAGTTTTCCAAGAGAGTCCATTGATGGCTTGTTTTCTATTGATGGCTTTCTGCCTAGAGACTGTGTTTTGAGTTTGGAGCAGTAGGACTTCTTGGTGAAAAAGCTGCTGGGCTCCAGTTTTCCCAGAGAGTGGTGGGATGGGTTTCTTTCCAGTGACCGTGTTTTGAATTTGCTGGCAGAGACTCTCCTCTTAGCTGTCAGAGCTGCATCCTCACCTGGATTAACACTGACATCATTATCATCCTCACCTGGATTAACACTGACATCATTAGCATCCTCACCTGGATTAACACTGACATCATTATCATCCTCACCTGGATTAACACTGACATCATTAGCATCCTCACCTGGATTAACACTGACATCATTAGCTTCCTCACCTGGATTAACACTGACATCATTAGCATCCTCACCTGGATTAACACTGACATCATTAGCATCCTCACCTGGATTAACACTGACATCATTAGCATCCTCACCTGGATTAACACTGACATCATTAGCATTTGCTGCACTCTGCCTTTAACATGAGGGTTTGTTTCAGTAGGGGCCAGCAATGTAGAACACATATTTGCAACGTCTTATTAGACATGTTTCAAAATAGTTATTTTTTTTCCTTAAAGAACACGACCCAAGAATCCACTGAATTATGTGGTTTAACTTTACACCAGGGTTGGGATCAATTCCATTTAAATTGCAAATTTCCCTCACTGAAAAGCATTGAAGTGAATTGGAATTTCAGTGTACTTCTGGAATTTACTGGAATTGACCCCAACCCCGGTTTACAACATGGACAACAATGCTGAGAGTAGGGACCTCCTCCTGTTAGTGACAGAGACATACTACAGGTGAACAGGCAGTACCACTACCTTACCTATCAGCCAGGTGGAGATGGAGATGATGTCCTGAAGCCTAGTTTGGGGTATGAGTTGTACCTCCTCCACTCCGCCTGCAGACCCATTCAGTGACTTTTTGGCCAGGACATCCAGGATTTTGACTGTCTGCACTGGCTTGCTGTAGCGCCCCAACAGGACTTGGAACTCGGACTCCAGCTGTGACTTGGCACTCTCTAAACGGCCTCTCTGCAAAAACGTTTAGAGCAGTGTTGGGGTCAATTCCATTTCAAACCCAGTCAATTTAGAAAGTAAACCAAAATGTCAGTTCCTATTCCAAATGTTCCTCGTTGAAAAGCATTGAAGAGAACTTAAATTAGAATTTCAGGGGACTCCCTGAAATGACTGGAATTGAACCCAACCGTGGTTTAGAGATCTTAGTTTACTACCATACCCCGTTCAAAGGCACTTCAATATTTTTTCTTGCCCTTTACCCTCTGAATGGCACACATACACAATCTATGTCTTGATTGTCTCAAGGCTTAAAAATCCTTCTTTAACCTGTCACCTCCCCCCTTCATCTACACTGATTGAAGTGGATTTAACAAGTGACATCAATAAGGGATGGTAGCTTTCACTTGGATTCACCTGGTCAGTCTATGTCATGGACAGAGCAGGTGTTCATGTTTTGTACACTCAGTTTGTGCTGTAGGTTCAAATCGGAGGATCTAAGTTATTGGATAGTGACTATATAGTGATTTAATAGCGACCATTTCTTCTAGTAAAATAAGGCATCTTGTGACTAATGAGCACCCTTTCACTGAAGCGAAGCATACTCTATTCTCTTGTCCAACTGTTTGATAGTACTCATACTTCTACAAAGAGAACCTGGCTTGATTGAATTAGATGGCAACAGAAATACATGAAGACAGTATTACCAGCATATTCAGCTCAGGCCCGTCCGGGTCTTCCTGTTGAAAGTACGCCTCTGCTTTCTTGAGTCGGTGAACACAGGCTAGATAGTCAGAAAGTCTTCCTGTAGGCCTTGGCAAAGAAACACATGTACAAAATTATGTATTTCATTCTAAAATGATCAGTCATGTATTTGACACAAATATGACTATTCTCCCTGTCCTTCTCCCTTGATCCATACTAAACCTCTATTAACAAATCATACCGAACGTCTATTAACAGAACATCATACTGAACCTAAATTAACAGAACATCAGTAGTACTCTTTTCACTCTCTCGTTTCTTCCCAAAACAAACTGTGCTGGCTTGGATCATTGTCCTTTTCCAGTATAATTCCAGCAACTAAATGTAACCCAACCAGGCCAGTGCAGGCCAACTCCACACAGTATTGTGAATAGGGTATACGAGGTCAAATATGGGGCTTGTGTGAGTGTGTGTGTTTGTGTCATCGTTCTCCCTACTCTCACCCCTGTATGATGACCTTGTCTGTGTCTCGGACGGCTTGGTAATGGCTGATGGCATCATCCAGGTAGAATAATGTCTTCTGCATTGTCCCCTTCAGCTGCAGTAGGTTCTGTGTGCTGTCGTGCATGGGAATGACCGAGTTCTCCAGGTGCTCCAAACGGCCCTCCAACGATGAGAGAAGGGACACCTAGGACACCACACCTTGAGCTCCACTGTCTCACGTTAAAGCTTGCATAGAACTGAAGCTATCTTAATAAGACATGGCATTTGAACTCTACTTCATTTGCAATTCAATACATTAACTCACCAATACGTTTTAGCTAATAATATTCTGTAAGAAGTGCAGGAACTCAAGTAGTAGCACATTTGAGGTGTGGTACTCAGTTCCAGTGAGTTCCTGCCTAAGTCAAACACTGATTTAATTAATATCTGTGACACAGTAACGTTAGTTGGACACAAGTCAGGTAGCTAACAGTTAGCCAGCTAGCTTATGTAAGAGGATTCAAGTTCTCTTTGCTTTCAGATTTAGCTTACCATGCCTTTAGTCAGCTGTTCACTTCTTTTGAGGCTGTCGCTAACGAATGTCAGCAGATCTTGATCCTTGAGAAGAAAACGGATTGGTAGCTAGCTAGTTTAATCTAATTTGGCTAACGTTAGCTCTTCCTACAGCGAATACTATTGTCCCATTTAATGAGGCTACAGTGAGTTCTCATACAAATAGTCAAAACGTTAATAGTAAGTCTACTTACTACTCTAGCAAGCAATGTCATATAATTATCAGGACAGACATGTCAAGGGTTCACTAGCCATTGTGTGGTCTGAATGACACCCTAACCCAGGCGTGTTACTAGCAAGCTACAGCTGCTAACGTTAGTCCTAGTTCATGGATGATAACGTTACAGTCGCTAACGTTAGCAAATCAAGTTAACTAGCCAGCGAGCCTAACGTTACCCGTTTGAGCTTCTCCTCAATCTTCTCTCTCCACAAATATGGTTCATCTCTCGCAGTCATTCTGATAACAATTCCCTTCTTAGGTATAATTTTACTATTTTATTGTCAAGCATTTGTAAAACAGTTCACCCCCTGCCAGTTAAATTAGTTAGCCAACTGAACTACAGATAAAAGGGTTGTTGACGGTTGGTCAAGTGGCTTCTGCTTCTTTGCGCCAAACTTCCAAGGACAAATTCCATTGGCTTGGCTTGGCTTGGCTTGGCTTGGCTTGGCTTGGCTGCATTAGTGTGGACATTTTTTTGCATCATATTATTACAACTCACTTGACACACACTTTTAAAAAAAATTCATTTCACCCAGACATTTTATGTAAATATAACATTTACAAATGTCTTATATTACAATCAGCAGTTATCAATCATTAACTAGGTTGAATTTGAATATTTAGCAGGAAAACAAATTAAACAAACATACAAAGAAACCTAGTAGTATCTTAGTTTTCTACTACAGTTTGTAGGACTCTGTATTAAACAACCCTGTGCCCTCAGAATAGAGAGATGCCTTCCACCTGTTCAACAGGAATTAAGAAAAATAACAGTAGCCTATGCCTCAGTTAATGCAAGGCAAGATCCTCTTGATAACATAAAATATTACATTAGCAGAAATGCTAATGTTTCTTCTCTCTGCACATCCACCTCTAGGGTCCCTGTTTGGCCATTTCCTATATAAACAAAACAAACATGAATGTTTAGATGGCAGAAATATCATATAACTATATTATCACAGACAAAAGTAGTCCATGTTGCAACTGAAGCCGATCTCAAATGGGAAATACAATTGTAGTCTAAATGAAAAATGAGTTGGTGTTTATTATCTTCCGAATTGCTACCTATGAGCTGAAATGTCTAATATGATCTGTTTTTAAATAACAACTATATACCTGTTTGAAGAACTGGCTGCCAAGGTAGTTGGTTGCCATGCTCCTCAAGTTGGTCTTCCCGCCTACTTTGCATCGCACATATCCATACAGGTTGGCCCACTGCAAGGCCACACCCATGATCACCACTGCCTGCAAGGGGACATGACATAAAAATGCAATGCGTTGTGATTATTTATGTTTCTTTGAGAACCCAAAACTATGCTTGTATCTGTTTAAGTTCAAATCATATAGCTAGCTTCATACTAGGTTTGACATATTAATTATCCAGTAGGAAAATAGAGATGTCTAAATTCAAATGGAGAAAGGAAAGGTACTGAACCCACCAGCCACTTAAACTTGAAGGAGAAGAGAGTACTGAACACAAAGATGACCCAGAGGACTGGACACACAACCAGACCCAGCCAGAAGATCTGTGATTCAGAGTTGGTTGGAACTTTTCTACTGGTTGCCTACAGAGAGAGTTGGGAAAAATAAGCACATGATGATGTTCTACAGAAGTCTTAGTTGTTGCAATTCTTTGAGATGCAGACTCTGTGCTTTGTTTAATTGATTGATTGAACAGTTTGATTTTCTATATACCGTTTTTTGGGGTGGGTGCAATTTTCATAAGCCCGCTTGGATTTCCAAACTCACCTTGTTGTTCATCTGCACTGTTTGTCTTTCACTTGCATTTTGTGGGTGCGAATAAATAAACGAAAACTAAACTAATATACAGGCACAACTACAACTCCACTCAGCCTGTTACCAACCCTTAGTAACCTTCTGGGAGAAGAAAAAAATGGTGTTTGACCAGATACAATGCTATTTTACAGTAAAAAAAAAATTGTCTGAGAGAAATTGATAAAAAAGATTGTGGGGGCTGTTTTGTTAGACTTCAGTGCGGCTTTTGACATTATTGATCATAGTCGGCTGCTGGAAAAACGTATGTGTTATGGCTTTACACTCCCTGCTACATTGTGGATAAAGAGTTACTTGTCTAACAGAACAGAGGCTTTAATGGAAGCCTCTCCAACATAATCCAAGTAGAATCAGGAATTCCCCAGGGCAGCTGTTTTTGCCCCTTACTTTTTTCAAACTTTATTAATGACATGCTGCTGACTTTGAGTAAAGCCAGTGTGTCTATGTAAGAGGATGACTCAACACTATACACGTCAGCTACTACGGCGACTGAAATTACTGCAACACTTAACAAAGAGCTGCAGCTAGTTTCAGAATGGGTGGCAAGGAATAACTTGGTCCTAAATATTTCCAAAACTAAAAGCATTGTATTTGGGACAAATCAACCCTTAAACCTCAACTAAATCTTGTAATGAATAATGTGGAAATTGACCAAGTTGAGGTGACTAAACTGCTTGCAATAACCCTGGATTGTAAACTGTCATGGTCAAAACATATTGATACAACAGTAGCTAAGATGGGGAGAAGTCTGTCCATAATAAAGTGCTGTTCTGCCTTAACAACACTATCAACAAGGCAGCTCCTACAGGCCTTAGTTTTGTCACACCTGGACTACTGTTCAATAGTGTGGTCAGGTGCCACGAGGGACTTTGGAAAATTACAATTGGCTCAGAACAGGGCAGCATGGCTGGCCCTTGGACATACATGGGGAGCTAACATTAATGATATGCATGTAAATCTCTCATGGCTCAAAGTGCGTGAGAGGTTGACTTCATTACTACTTGTTTTCGTAAGAAGTGTTGACAAGCTGAATGTACCGATCTTTGTTTAAACTACTAGCACACAGCTCAGACACCCATGCATACACGGAAGAAGAAAAAAAATGTATGAAATGTATGCATTCACTGTAAGTCTCTCTGTAAATCTCTCTGGATAAGAGCGTCTGCTAAATGACTAAAATGTAAATGTAATATAAATGTAATACCCCACAAGACATGCCACCAGAGGTCTCTTCACAATCCCCAAGTCCAGAACAGACTATGGGAGGCGCACAGTACTACATAGAGCCATGACTACATGGAACTCTATTCCACAACAGGTAACTCATGCAGGCAGTAGAATCAGACGTATTTTTTTTAAATAGATAAAAATACACCTTATGGAACAGCGGGGACTGTGAAGAGACACACAAATCAACAGACACACGCATACAAGTACTAGCACACACGTATATTGTAATATGCTATTATATATTTTGTATTGTAGATATGTAGTGGTTATATGATGACTGTTTTATCTTTTGTTTTATATGCCAGTGCCTTAATGTGTTTGGACCCCTGGCAGAGTAATGGGGAGCCGTAATAAATACAAATACAGTCATGGACTATACTGCAACCGTACTGGTCTGGACTCAAACACCCAGTGGCTCTGTCCATCCTCATCCACCTGGTTCCACCACCTGAGGCCCACCATCAACCTGCCAGACACATTCTGAGAAAGAAACACAATGGGATCACTCACCAACTAGACCTATAAAACACAAACTTTTACCCTTTTCACACTACTCTGTCAAGCTGTGCTGTACTAGCCTGGCCTGGTTACACATCCAACATAGTTGCTGGAAACATGTGGGAAAGGGCAATGTGAAAATAAATTATCCAGGCCAACACAATAGTGTGAAAAGGGTATCACCAAATTTACGTTGTACCACATCAAACTGTTAGAACCCACCCACCTTGACTGTCCAGAAGTCACATGAAAGGAGGAGGATGATGGTGACCATACAGACGATGAAGCTACTGCTCAGGATTTCACACAGTAGGTAGACTAAGATGGCACTGG
The DNA here is from genome assembly GCF_901001165.1 of Salmo trutta. Lineage (NCBI taxonomy): Eukaryota > Metazoa > Chordata > Actinopteri > Salmoniformes > Salmonidae > Salmo > Salmo trutta. The sequence goes on along the minus strand of NC_042957.1, from coordinate 74,137,425 downwards.
TGCGGAAGAAGAGATGGAAGAACGTGGCCAGGGGATGCCTAAAACAAGAGCAGGTTTTGATCACACACGAGAGAGAGTTCACATTTACAGCAAAACAACATCTCTTGTTCTGGTAGGTCAGAATAGCTGATATGGGTTGAAATGAACATATCCGTTTGCTCTGTTATTCCTCATCAATAGTGAATCAACTTCCAAACGCACTTGATTTCTGATTTCTTCTGTCTGGTGGCGGTGGGGGCATCATCGTCGTCGTCACCAAAGAGTGGAGCATCTGCCTCCTGTGAATCCTTTCAAGAAAGAAATTAGCTGTGAGGCTCATTTTGAGGTGGCTAACGTTACTTAGATAGCTACTACTGTACAGCTAACTAAATGACATGACAGTGAGTGACACACTAATTAGATGGCTCTGGGGTAATTTGTGCATTCTAGCTAAATATTTCGGGTTTAAAACCATAAAATCTTTGTATCTATTCAAATAATTGCATAAAAACGTAGCTAGCTAAAAGAACAAGTGAAGTTAAGTGAGCAAGCTAGCTAACAGTTAGCTAGTAAGGCAACACAAAGTTAGCCATCGTTAGCTAAGAAAAACGCCATGAGAGCAACTTGAACAGTAAAGCGTTACCAGGCATAGTGTCATCAATAACTAAAGACATAAAACAACTTATTTGTTTGAAAATAGTAAGAGATCTCACCAGTCTCATCATCTTTGACACTCACTTCCGGATGACGTGTAGGTAAACAACAAACATGCTTGTATGAAGGACCCCACTCATGGGTGCAGAATACCTTGCCCGATTGCAACTTTGTAAAAATCTGAACCAGAGATTTGAAAATCTAATGTAATGTGAAATGGGATATCACTAATTGTATACATTCATTTATTAATTCATAAAAAATATATTCATGGCGATATCTTTACCTCAACTTGAATATAACTTACTGCTTGTGATTAGTCTGATCATTTTCAGGTCTTTCATTTTTAATGGTTTAATTTCATACCCACCTTGATCTGCAAATCGTTTCAACCCCAAGAAAAGGAATCCACCACCAATATGTATAGCGCCCACATGACCCTATATCAGAGGTGCGTTCAATTGTTGCAGAACGGTTAGTTCTGAACAACACGTTTCCCCAAAACGTTCTTGAACAGACTTTGAGGTATGTTTGCGCCAATGACCGTAAATATGAAGGTTTGCTTCCATTTGGTGGGTGTGGCTTGAAGCAATGAGTGACGTTTTTAAAGGGCAGTGGCCATGCGGACAGCACAACCTCCTCATATTTTTCAACTGGTCGTTCAGTACAGAAATGTTTCCGTTCAATTCAATACTGAACGCAGCCCAGGGTTTCTCAAACTCGGTCCTATGTGCACATTTAGTTTTTTGCCCTAGCGCTACAAAGCTGATTAAGTTAATCAACGTTTGATGATGAGTTGGTTATTTTAATCAGCTGTGTAGTGCTAGTGCAAAAACCAAAATGTGCACACAGGAAGGACCCAGGACCGAGTTTGGGAAACCCTGCCTTAAATGACTGGTCGCAATCAAGGGAGTATATGGGAACAGAGTTTGACAAATCTTTTTTTTTTAACATAGAATGTTTAGATTTAACACTGATGAGTTCCCAATGACTTTTCTTTATTTCAATTCCACTGCTGGTCACAAGAAACATCACTATAGCAGCTTTGACTTTTACTGTAGATGCAATTTTTTTTTAACAGTATAGTTTTCACCATACAGTTTTTAGGCATAAAGGCTATGAAAAGGTGTAGGCCTAAATCAAATCACTTTTCTTTCATAGAGACATCTACACTGTTATTTTGGGGCATTATGGCTGCGGCTGCAGCAGCAGTTAATCTTTGACCAAGCTGGTGACCAGCCGGTAAAGATGAGTGTCTACCAGAGCTCATCAACTTCATAATCTGGGAACCTGTGCACTCACTCCCTCATGTGACAGTCACACTGTCAGAGACAAAGGTCACCCCGTAGTCCACTTCTGTCACAAGCATTCAGGATGCCAAAAACACCAGACGTGTTTCTTCTCCTCGGTCTCTGTCTGTTTGGGGCAGCTGACGCCCTGTACAAGCAGTGGATACCCGACACTAACTATGAAAACAAGACCAACTGGGACAAAGGGTCCGTGCCCTGCGGTAACGACATAGTGCAGTTCTCGGCTCAGAGGAAAGTGTCTGTGTACGTGGAGACGGTCCACTCCGTCCAGGAGATGCGGCTACCGGTGGACGGAGAGTTCATCCTTCCCTCGGGGGGCGGCTTCATGGTCAGTAATGGAGGGGACCCCGGTTGCGGGGCGGGCGTTACCGCCCAGTTCAAAGATGCAGAGTCTCTGCAGTGGTTCGACCCGGCGCTGTGGCAGGCGGCAGAGTCTTTAGACGACCTGGAGAAAGGTCGCTTCCTGTTCTCGGTACACGAGGAGAGCGTTCCCTGCCAGTATGACAACGTGTTGTTCCGCGCTGGCTCCTCGTTCCGCGTGGACACCACCTCCAACCAGCCCAGTGTCCCTGTCCAGAGTGTGTCCATTCTGGGGAAGAAGTTCAGCAGCAGCTCCGAGTTCACCCATTATCTGGGGTCACACTCTGGCCGGCTGCAGTTCTACGGAACCTCATCCCCCAGCGTTGGGGCTTCTGGCTGCAGTGATGCCTCTGGCTGCGACTGTGGGAACTCTGCGAATCACAACAGGATCTGTGGCACTGTGACATGCGCTCCTATGAGCTGTAAGAAGCCACTGTACCCCACGGGACACTGCTGTGATGTGTGCGGCGCCATCGTCACCATCCAGTATTCCCCAGGCTTCAACCTTGAGTCTTATCGGAATCGACTGCAGCACCTCTTCCTTGGTCTGCCCTCGTACCAGTCCATTCAGCTAGGCATGTCTAAGGTGCTCAAATCTCAGTATTTCCTCGGGGTGATCCCATGTGCGGCTGCAGCCGAGATCCAGATCGTGCTCCTGGATGGGGAGTCTGGTCCGGTGGCAGAGGCCCTGGCTCGGGACATATTGAAGGACGTCCAAGCCCAAGGCTCAAACCTGGGCATAACCGGGGCTGAGTTCCAGGCCTCTTCTGGGGCTACCAGTGGTGACGGGGCAGGGGACAACGCAGGAGTTGTGGTTGGAGCCGTGTTCGGGGTCCTGATAGTAGTCGTTGGTCTTCCCCTCCTGGCTGTCCTCTTCCGCAGAGGCGTCATTAAAATGCCAACCATGCCCAAAATCTCCATCCCTTCTCTGAGCAGCTTAAGGAGAAGCCAGGACGAGATAGGGGACTTCACGGACCACGGCTTTGAAAACCCCATCTTCGACAAGCCCACCATGATGCCCGAAGTACCCGGTATCTATGGGACTGAAGCCGCCAACTCCATCTCCCTGACGCCGTCAGGTGTGCATTTTGTTAATCCCGTGTATGATGAGAACGAGACCTCAATCGATTTCCCTGCCTGAGACTGTGTGTCATGGTATCTGTAAATATTTTGTGCACATTCTTCTGAGAATAATTTCTTACGTGTTTTAATATATCTGAAAAGTAAAAATAATATGTTTCATGCTTAAATTCAAATGAAGTATTAGGTATTTTAAAAGGTCAAGCAATTCATATTTGTAAATCAATTCTGAAAAGATTTTACAAAAGCTTTGTCACATTGTTAATATGATTTACTTTGGATTGATCATTGACACAACAATGAAAGACACCCCTTGAACTCATCTTGGTAGTTAGTACTCAGCACAATGTCAAATAAACATAGTATGTTTTTGCCAATGAAAGACCAATCATAGCATTTAGCAAGTCAGTCACTTGCTAACCTGTTCCAATAAAAACGGCAGTTAAAAAGTTATTACTCAATCCCTCAGTGTCATGTTTTGTTCTTTATCAAATCAAATGATATTTGTCACATGTGCCGAATACAACAGGTCCAGACCTTACCGTGAAATGCTTACTTACAACAACGAACAATGTAGTTCAAGAAATAGAGTTAAGAAAATATTTACTAAATAAACTAAAGTAAAAAGTAAAATAAAAAGTAACACAATAAAATGACATAACAATAACGAGGCTATATACAGGGGGTACCGGTACCGAGACAATGTGCGGAGGCTACAGGTTAGTCGAGGTCATTTTGTACATAGATAATAAACAGCCAGTAGCAGCAGTGTAAAAACAAAGTCCGGGTGGCTATTTGATTAATTGTTCAGCCGTCTTCTAGCTTGGGGGTAGAAGCTGTTAAGGAGCCTTTTGGACCTAGACTTGGCACTCCAGTACCGCTTGCCGTGCGATAGTAGAGAGAACAGTCTATGAGCTGGGTGACTGGAGTCTGGAGAATTTTTTGGGCCTTCCTCTGACACCGCCTAGTATATAGGTCCTGGATGAGTGCAGACACCCCCTGTAAAGTCCCTGTCTGTTGTCTTGTGATACTTGATGCTGTGTCCTGTTAAATAAGTACAGTATCACTCACTTAAGGCAACTGCTTATGAATAGAATAGATACTTTATTGTATTTGTGAGAAACAGAAATGTGTACTGGTCCACCTCTCTAACCTAACTACACTACTGCAGTCAAAGTATTATGATTCCAGAGTGACAGGAGCTGATGTTGCCATGGGAGTGATGGGGGTGGCAGGCAGAGTTGAGCTCTTCATTAGTGGGGGGTCCTTAGGACCGACCAATAACACCACATTGTCCTTCTTTGAGAGCCAGACAGTAGGATACAAGGGCTCCATGAACTCAGCCTTGTACCTGTAGAGGAGTGTCATAGCGACGTCAGTCACACCATAGAAAGATAATGAGCCTGAGTCAAAGTCGATGTAGACGCCGATCCTCGTGAACACACTTGTGGCTTCCACGACCGCCTCCATATCAGCATGCCAAGTGGAAAAGCTCCGCCCCTCCCTTCCGAGGCTCCACGAGAAGTCATTTCCTGTGATGCAGCTGCCTCTCTCCATGCCTTTCCGGTCGATGCTCTTGTAGGTGAGTCCCACGTGCACGCCCTCCCCACTCAGCTCTGCCTCAAAGTAGTGTCGGCCCAGGTAGAGGCTCTCTGAGGTCATCACCTGGCGCCAGTACTCAAAGCGTTCGGGCGTGTCTGGGTACCTGTGCTGCCAGGGCGTGGTGTTGGTCACCTTCCTGTCGTCTTCGGTTAGTCTCAGGAACATGTGGACAGTGTCTGGGTCAAAGGTCAGACTGCTGGCATCTGCCAAGTAGACACATTTAATTGAATAAACTTTATTAATCGTCAGAGGGGAAAATGGATTTGTCGCCAGCACAGGACACATGCAGGGACAATACAAACACATACATACTTATTCAAAGGCTACCTACGTCGCTATAATACACGTGAAAGGTTACACCAAGTCAGGCTATTTCTCAAAAGGGTTAGCTCATTGTGAAGAGCACTAGCTATGCAAATCAAATTAGAAATGTTTGCTAATGCAATAAAAAAATACATCTTACACTTGAGGAAGTCGTCTCGCGTCTCAGGCTCAGGCAGTGAAAAAGACTTTGACATCTTGGGATGGACCATGGTTGTAATGCCCAGTTTCTCTGTAGGTCAGTGTAGGAGAAAGGGAAGTTATCCTTCAGGTAATACATAGAGTACTCTCTATAATACAATGCATTGGGAAGACTATGGATATTTATCCAACCATCATTTAACTTTTATTTAGCTAAGTCACTGGGAGCATATTCTCTTTTACAATAACAACTTGGGTTGTTTTCATTATGTCATGAAACAGCATATGTCAACAAAAAAACAAACAAAGGAAAATGAGCAGTTTTTCAGGCTTCTATAGTTTTGTTCTGTTTTGTGCCTAATGAACACAGCCCTGGTTAAAATGTGTACACTCATCACCAGTCCTGCAGATGTCCTTCAGTTTGTCCCTGTAGGTAGCCTTGAGCTGGTCACACAGTTCCTGGGTGGACTCAGTGAGCAGGCAGCTGAAGGAGGCCAGGCGATCTGTGAGGCCGACATAGAGCCCAGGCAAACAGACATCCACCGCCCCCGTCTTCCACTCTGAGTATTCCTACATTCACCAGCAGGAGGAGCCACTCACAATACTGTCACACTACTAAGACAGGTATATCTGCTTCCCAAATGACACCCTATGCCCTTTATAGTGCACTACTGGTGCTCCATCACAGCATGTAAAGTAATGTACTATAAAGTAGTGCACTATATGGGAACTAGGGTGACATTTGGGATGCACAATAGGGTCCCTTCCAGAAATAACCCCAAACCTCTACCCCTGAGACATTTCAGATAGGTTAAAGCAATATGGTAGTATTGCTTTCCCTTGAATAGGCTTGGTGGGTTCTTGGCTATACTGTTAATACCTATCAAATCCTTTCAAAATCTAAATGAAGTGTCTATGGTAAGCAGTGGAGGCTGGTGGGAGGAGCTATAGGAGGACGGGCTAATTCTAATGGCTGGAATGGAATCAATGTAAAGTATCAAACACATCAAACATATGGAAACCCTTAACTTCCATTCCAGTCATTACAATGAGCCCTTCCTCCTATAGCTCCTCCCACCTGTCACTTCCCTCACACTGTGGACACTGTCAACACACTGACTGCCACAATAAACATTGTGGTGACTTAACTGTACATTACAAAATCGCTGACCGAGACGAGTCAAAATTACTGACCGAGACAATATTTAACAGATCATAGGGGAAACTGAGGCAAAGGGTAAGAGGGACATGGTTCCTATATTAGTCCTCTCAGGATAGGGCTCAGAATGATTTCCAAACAGGCATTTCCAAACACCGCAGTATGATGCAGGATGTACCATCAACCTATAAAATACATGTAAATCTACAGTGCCTTCAGAAACTATTCTCACCCCTTGACTTTTTCCACATTGTGTTGTGTTACAGCCTGAATTTACAATGGATTCAAGTTCGATTCTTTTGTCACTGGCCTACACACAACACCCCATAATATCAAAGTGGAATTATGTTTTTCAAACTTTTTACAAATTAATTAAACATTTTAAGCTGAAATGTCTTGTCAATAAATATTCAACGCAGTATATACCATCAACCAATGGATAAGGGCGTCTGCTAAATGACTTAAATGTAAATGTAAATGTAATGTAAAAATAAATAAAATACCTCTCACAGTATCATGACAGAGACTTGAAAGCAGCAGGTTGATATTGTGCTTTTCAGCAACAACACTAGCTGCATGCGCTCTGTTTCATTTCATGTGTGACACTCACCACAGATTGGGCTCAATTCAATTTAAATTCAGTCGGTTCATTTTCATCAATGCTTTCCTACACATTCCAGTTTAATTCCTGAATTGACGGAATTGAAATTGAATTAAGGCCAATCCTCTCTGGTGTACTCTAAAGTTGCCCCGGCCTAGATGCTGATCTTGGGTCAGTTTAGCATTTTTCCCACTAATGGTTAAGGTTGGAGGAGATCCAAGGTCTGTACATAGGATACATTTCACCCCAGGGCCCCAGTCTCTCACCTGCAGGAAGTCTATGTCCCTCTTGTTCCTGAAGAGTCTCTCCACTCTGGCCAGGGTCTTCTTCAGCTCTTGGCTCTTCTGCTCCAGGTGGGCCTGGATGCCCTCGGCCTGACTAAGTGCCTGCCTCTGCTCCCCCTCCAGAACCTCCGTGGCCCTCCTCCGGGCCTCTTCTACGGCCCCTTGCAGCAGGTAGAACTGCTGCTCCATCACAGTACGTACCCCTGCCACCGAGCTCTGGGGAGAAAAAGATGGAGAGAATATGTGATTAAGAGAAAGAGGAGGAATGGAGAAGTACTTTGTAAATGTGTATCAGCTGTATGTTTCGAGGTTCATTAAGATCAGAGACGATGTTATAAGTGATAAATGAGCAATAGGCGAACGTGGGGAAAGAATGTATGGAGAGAACGTGTGACATGCTTTTTTTTAAAGGAGAGTAGGTGGTGCTTAGTTGTATCAGCTGTGTGTTTAAGGTTCATTAAGGTCAGAGGAAATGGTAAAAGTAATGCGGGTGTAGTGAAAAATTACTTTTCAGTGGCGTACCTCTATGGATGCAGTGTTGCTCTGTAGCTTGCCAATGGCATTCTCTGCCACTGAGACGGTCTTCATAATCTCCCCTTGTTTCTTCTGCAGCTCTGTCTATAGACGATAATTCGCATGCGCACACACACACACACACACACACACACACACACACACACACACACACACACACACACACACACACACACACACACACACACACACACATATTCAGGGCTCTGTTTCTTAAAGAGTACCATGTGATGGGACCAATGCCAGGTTACCAGCACAGCCCATGGGAAATGTATTTGCTTTATTTACTACAGTAGCTTTGAGAGAGGGCAACCTACTGGAACAGAACAATGGGCAGTCTGTACGTATCACATGTCACACAGAATGTTTCTTATCACAGAGAAACTTACTAATTTGCCTGGAGACTCCCTATCCTATGCTCCCTACATCGTGTCCTGGATCACTAGACAATACTGACACTAAAAAGAGGAGTTTTGGACTTCAAAACAACAACATGTGGGTCGTTCCACAAACCCGGTGCCTTTTGAGAAGTGTAACTTGGTATAAAAAAAGTTTGGTTTTACCAAATTTTAACATTCTGTCAGAAATAACTTAATACAAAACTAGTTTTCCCATCTCAAGAGGTTACAAAAAAAGACAACAGGAAGTACCTATGAAAGGGGCAATCAGCAGTTGCTGAAGCAATTTTTTTTACCTATAAACTAATTATATGTACCCATTGATTCTTGAAGAATATAACTTAGAAATGTTTCATTAGCTTAGTTCAACTGTCATACCCCATCAGAACCCAAAATATAAGTGTGTTTTACTGCAATGTTTGTAAACAAAGTAAATGTAAACACACTATTTAGCCTCAAAACATGTTTAAAACTATAATTTTCATATCATTGATGGTCAGTCCTTTCATCCATAGCTCTGTCTATGAATTTGAGAGTGGTTTTATTTCTCCAGGCCCATCCTTCAGCTTTGTACCGAAACAGGGGCGGGGAAAACACTTTATTATTGTTTCAACTGCTGAGTGCCAAATAAGGCAACAGAGTTGAACGTAACCGGGTAGACGATTTCCTCTTGAATAGTTTCACCATATTAAATCGAGAGTTCAGTTCACGTAACAGGGTTGACCTTAAAATGAGGGACCGACATAAAGTAATCATTAATCACATGAAATAAATAATCATCTCCAGACAAGACTTTGTTAACAACATAACCAGGGCTTTACAATGATGCTGAATGTTGGGGTTAAGTGGGTTCAAATCTTCCCAGAAGCCACAGCGGGTGCAAGGAGTGACATGTCAAAATTGTGAATTTTGGCACTTTAACAAATCGTTTTTCATATTAATCTGCCGTGGACAGATTCATGTGATTCAACTTTTGCGAGAATTTCCCTTCTGGGTAATCAAGATTATATTCATATTAAAGATTTATTGAATTCTCCATGTGGTCTATATTAAAGGACACTTCATTTAATATAACAAGCTTTCAAAATGTAATATTGGTGCACAATTTCTACTTAAAATATCAAAGGGATGCAAAAGGCAGTGTTTTCGTGGAACGACCCAAAACAACATGTCCATGCCAGAAAAAAGGGATCACTCATACAGTTATCACCCACTGTCTGTGAAATGTGTGTTGTGTGTCTGTATGTAACAGTGGAGGCTGGTGGAGGGAGAAAGGGGAGGACGGGCTCAGCCATTACAAAGAATCCAGTCCTCCCTATTTCTCGCTCCACTAGCCTCCACTGGTAAAATATAAATGTTACCAATACCTGGATCTGTCTTCGAGCCTCCTCTACAGGTACAGTACTGTGCCCCAGATGCCCCTGTCCCTCACACTCGCAGCACACACACACACCGCAGCCGTCCGTCAGGCAGTATAGTTCAAGCGGTAGCCGGTGCTCCTCACAGGTGCGACACTCGATGTCCTGTAAGGGCTCCACCAGTCGGTGATTCTGGAACCTCTGGTTCTCCAGGTGGGGTCTGAGGTGGGCCTCGCAGTACGACACCAGGCAGGTGAGGCAGGACTTCTGGGCCCGGCGCGGGATCTCGATGCAGGAGTCACACAGCACATCTTCTGGGGTGACAGTAAACCCGCTAGAGTTTGTCTGGGGCTGGGTGTTCTTCCCTGGCTTATCGTGCGTTGTTGTTGGGTCCTCTTGTTCTTGGTTCTGAGGCTGGGTGTTCTCCCCTGGCTTATCGTGCGTTGTTGTTGGGTCCTCTTGTTCCTGGTTCTGAGGCTGGGTGTTCTCCCCTGGCTTATCGTGCGTTATTGTTGGTTCCTCTTGTTTCTGGTTCTGAGGCTGGGTGTTCTCCCCTGGCTTATCGTGTGTTCTTATTGGGTCCTCTTGTTCCTGGTTCTGAGGCTGGGTGTTCTCCCCTGGCTTATCGTGCGTTGTTGTTGGGTCCTCTTGTTCCTGGTTCTGAGGCTGGGTGTTCTCCCCTGGCTTATCGTGTGTTCTTATTGGGTCCTCTTGTTCCTGGTTCTGAGGCTGGGTGTTCTCCCCTGGCTTATCGTGCGTTGTTGTTGGGTCTTCTTGTTCCTGGTTCTGAGGCTGGGTGTTCTTCCCTGGCTTATTGTGCGTTCTTATTGGGTCCTCTTGTTCCTGGTTTAGGTTCAGGTCCCACATGTTCATCATGGATGTGGTGACATCTTTGCTTCCAGTTGTGGGATGACTCTCTTCTGTATTCTCTTCATTCTTGATGATGAGGGTCTCCATGTTCTCTTTCTCTGGTTTGTGGATGTCCTGTGTGATGCTGGTGTGCCAAGACACAGTACCTCCCTCACTCTCTCCTCTCTACTTCAGGCTGCAGGGTGTGACCGCTGGGCCTCTGTCTGGGCCTCTGTCTGGGTCTCTGTCTGGGTCTCTGTCTGGGTCTCTGTCTGGGCCTCTGTCTGGGCCTCTGTCTGGGCCTCTGTCTGGGTCTCTGTCTGGGTCTCTGTCTGGGTCTCTGTCTGGGTCTCTGTCTGGGCCTCTGTCTGGGCCTCTGTCTGGGTCTCTGTCTGGGTCTCTGTCTGGGTCTTTGTCTGGGTCTGAACAGGCAGACAGTGCAGATCTTTCCTCACGTCTTAGTCTATCATGACATCCTATACAGGCCTCACTACTCTTATAATTCCTTTTCTCTCGCTCAGTAAGTCGCTTTCTCTCTCTCTCTCAAAAACACTTTCTCGCTCTCTGTCTGTTTCTCTCTCACCGTCTCTCACCCTAACTCTCACACACTAAGAGTGTCTGTCTGTTTCTCTGTAAGTCTCTCCTCTCTAACTCTCTGTCCAGCTCCCTAACTCAAGATAAATCAGTGAGAAGACAAGAGCAGAACTGAGGACCGCGCCTTAATAACTTTATCCGTGTGAGTCAGCGGCAGAGGCAGGAGCCTCCTCTTGTTACACTCCTCCCTTCTCTCTCTCTCTCTCTCTCCTTTTCTCACTCTCTCCTTCCTCATTCAGTTGGGTTCAGGGAAGGCTGAGTTGGTTTGAGTGGAGAGAAGGGGGAAGTGGGTATTGAGGGCAAGGAATGTGGAGATCTGTTTTAACAGGACAAATACAATATAAGCACCCCCAAAATGATTCTTATTATTATGAATCATGAAATCATTAATGTACAGCCACACTCCCTCATAGGACATCCCAGACGTGGCAATTCCAAAGCTGTTATCTAATAATAGCGTTTCATAGAAAAAAAAATGTTGTATCAACAAAGATGATCTGGGTCAGCTGAGATGACTGTCTTCTGCAATATAATCTGTGAAAACTGGAATGTCAACATCCTGCAGAAACCTGTATCTCTGAAAAGTTAGCTTTTCAGGAGTCATCACAATGTGTTTGGAATGACTGGTCCTACAGTAAAGTTATTATATATTCACAGTAGATGAAGGAGAATAACTAACAGACTGACATACATTGAGATAAAAGGTTTTTCAGATGCTGTTATGGTTGACATGATCACAGAAGAGTCATCCAGTGTCTGGAGATACTGTATCACTACTGTAATGCAAAGTTAAGGAAGTCAAGGAACCACAGTGACCAGGCCTTACCTAGTGTTTCCTTCTGATTAAAGAAAGGGATGTTTCTAGACAACATTATTTTCCCGCCGCACCCTAACTTCCTGCGACTATTTATAACCATACTCCAACTTATCTTACAATAATGTAGTGAGAAACTGGGAACAGAATTATTTTGACATTTTGGAAATCTAACACACATTAGTCTTTCATTTACATATCGGGGAGGGGCTAGGTTAAGCCTGACTAATTTGCTCTGTTTCACTTTAGTTAAAATGGAATAATTCAGTTTAGACCCAGACTTGGCTAGATTCAATATAAACAGGAAATGTAAACAGGAAGTAGATTGTCTGGATATAGAGCCATTGTAAACAATGAGAGTAAGTCTGGCATAGAAAAAGAATTATAGAACATTGAATGGGAATGTCTGAAGTCAGGTACAATGACCGGTTATGACCAAAAGTCCAAGCTCATGTTGTGATCCAGTTAGTTCTAATTTAATGTACACTTGGAAAATGACTCAATAATATCCTTGATTGACAAAACAGTCCTTAGCTACTGTGCACATATTAATCAGTGGGAACGATCTTGGGCCTCTGACTATCAGTTTACTTAAATGACCCATAACCTCTGACCCCCCCCATTGTTTCCCCTATCCCTCTTCCGACTTCCCAATTTTCATTTTTCTGGAAGTGTGCTCTAGTTTATTTCTCTTCAAGGATTTAAAACTGAGGGTTGGCATCATTAATTTTGTGAAAATGCATTTACATGCATGAGGAGTGCACAATTGCACACGTCGAGGGAAAGGACAGAGAATCGGGATGCAGGTTGACGAAGTTAATGAGAATTACTCCCAGGCCTGTTGGGTGCAGGGTGAAGTTGCTCCTAGTCGCTCCCCCAACAATGGTTAAGGTTAGAATTGTAGTGGGGGTAGCTGATCCTAGACCCTGGAGCGGCCTGCCTCAGTCAGAGTCCTGTCTGTTGCAGCTTCACATTCACAATGCAGAGAAAGACATATTAGTATATTTGTTTATTTAAAAACACTGTTTGAGTCTTTAAAAAAATGAGGCATTCACTGTGGGCATTGTTTAGGTTTCAAGTGCATCTGATAAAATCAAACACCAAAACCAATGACACATACAATATTATTGGGAAGACTTCGTCACGTGATCAGAACAGAGACATACAGAACATACCATAGACATACTGTGCAGACTGAAGACTACAATGATGGTTAAAGAGGAAATAGACAACTTTTAGCCTCTATGGGTGCTCTTCAGACAAAATGGGTCCTTTAATCTAAATGGACAGAAATAGTTTCCAGAAATGACATCATTGTACAGAAAGAGGCACATGTCTCCATAACCATGAGAAAAAGCAGAACATATTACACTCCTAAAACTCAAGACTTGTGTAGTTTCATGAAATGGATTAAAGTAATATCCAGTGTTCCAGGTTTCTACGAAATAGGACCTATAATGAATTACAACATAATGAGTGAATATACTTTTCCTTCCCAAATGTTTTAATTAAATATGTTAAAAAGCAGCTTTTCTGTGTTGGAATGGTGCGGCCGTACCCCAACAAGAAAACGGTGTGGCCATATACTGATCATTAAAAATAGGAATGCTAGTAGACCGCTGATTGGCCAGCTCATCCTGCTTAGGAGGATGACATCATCCTCTATGAGGAAATAGCAAGCATTTTTTAAACGGTCTGTTTGAGGTGGGGTTTTAAGTCTTTTTTTTCTCAAATGTATGCTTTGGCCACAAATACGAGTATAGGATGAGTCAACAACATTATTTGGGTATGAGTTAAACAGAATATGAACTTTTAAAAGTGAGATTGTCACTGGACAGTTACTTTAGCATCATACCAAACAAACATATGTAACCATACAGCTAACCTTCAAGCCAACATTTGACGAATTAGTAACTAAACTTCCATAGTGTAGTGTAACATGGTTAATTATGTGATCAACATGACAACATTGTAAATCAAAACCTCATGGGGGTAGACCTATATGCTGGACATCTACATACTGTATCAGAAAATCATCAGCAAAAATAACTATGACAATGGATTTAACTGTGTGTGACTTTTACCTATGGAAACATTAAATAATCCACTCAGTACGCGTTTAGTTGACCATTCTCACATAGCGTCAACTTTCAATGAAAAAAAGCAATTGGCCTCCTTTATCAGTGAACCAAACTGAAAGTGGTTGACCTGGCATACTGTGTGTAAACAAATGTACTGGTACAAAATGGAACAATGCATAGCAAACTGAATGACCCGAGCCAAACCAATCAACGGGTACAAAAAAATGCCTTGATAGCAGAGAACTGGTAATGTACAGATAATGGTAATATTGTAGCGAATTGGAGAGGCAGCCTGACTGTGACTCGTAACCATCCTACAAATTTGATACATTATCACCATCAACATCAACAATGGAAGTATCTATACAAAACTATGGATTTCAGACCTTGGCTGGGATTCTACGGAAGGTGTGTTATAGCACTCATTATACAGCCGACAATGTGCTTTTTAAAGGCATTTTCCCAGAAGTTCGGAGATCGCATTCATTGTAAAAGCTGTGTATGCAGGCTAAAGAGTAAATGACCTTTAAAAACCTGTTATGGTGCACTGCGCTAAAACGTGTCTTGTACTGAATCCCGGCCTATGTCTAATGGATTATTAAACAAATACAAACAATTGACCATATGCTCATGTATGTAAAAATCCTGTCTTTAACAAATGCACTGACACCAGGAGCACAGTCTCAGGGGATGGTAGTATGGTACTTAACATGCCCCATGTACTGACACCAGGAACACAGTCTCAGGGGATGGTAGTACGGTACTTAACATGCCCCATGTACTGACACCAGGAACACAGTCTCAGGGGATGGTAGTATGGTACTTAACATGCCCCATGTACTGACACCAGGAGCACAGTCTCAGGGGATGGTAGTACGGTACTTAACATGCCCCATGTACTGACACCAGGAGCACAGTCTCAGGGGATGGTAGTACGGTACTTAACATGCCCCATGTACTGACACCAGGAGCAGTCTCAGGGGATGGTAGTATGGTATCTAACATGCCCCATGTACTGACACCAGGAGCACAGTCTCAGGGGATGGTAGTACGGTACTTAACATGCCCCATGTACTGACACCAGGAGCACAGTCTCAGGGGATGGTAGTACGGTACTTAACATGCCCCATGTACTGACACCAGGAACACAGTCTCAGGGGATGGTAGTACGGTACTTAACATGCCCCATGTACTGACACCAGGAGCACAGTCTCAGGGGATGGTAGTACGGTACTTAACATGCCCCATGTACTGACACCAGGAACATAGTCTCAGGGGATGGTAGTACGGTACTTAACATGCCCCATGTACTGACACCAGGAGCACAGTCTCAGGGGATGGTAGTACGGTACTTAACATGCCCCATGTACTGACACCAGGAACACAGTCTCAGGGGATGGTAGTACGGTACTTAACATGCCCCATGTACTGACACCAGGAGCACAGTCTCAGGGGATGGTAGTATGGTACCTAACATGCCCCACAGGGGCCAACGTATTGGGATCAGACAGAGAGGTATTGGAGGGGGGCAGACCACACCTCCTTGTTCTTCTCTCTGTACACTGTGCCACAAGGCATACAAGAACACTGCTGCACATCAACACTGTGTTCTGTGGATACAGATCCAGGTAGTCTTTGGCTGACTGCGTATGGTGGCGCAATGCTCCAAAAGATGGCATGCCATAGGTCTCTGTCCTTCACGGAAGCAGCAAGGTCCTCTGTAGTTAATTAAAACGGTCAACAGTGTCGTTTAGTTAATTAAACCGGTCAACAGTATCTTTTAGTGCATTAAAAAAGTCAACAGTATCTTTTAGTGCATTAAAACAGTCAACAGTATCTTTTAGTGCATTAAAACAGTCAACAGTATCTTTTAGTGTATTAAAACAGTCAACAGTATCTTTTAGTGCATTAAAACAGTCAACAGTATCTTTTAGTGTATTAAAACAGTCAACAGTATCTTTTAGTGCATTAAAACAGTCAACAGTATCTTTTAGTGCATTAAAACAGTCAACAGTGTCGTTTAGTTAATTAAAACGGTCAACAGTGTCCTTTAGATCATTAAAAAAGTCAACAGTGTTGTTTAGTTAATTAAAATGGTCAACAGCGTCATTTAGTTCATTAAAACAGTCAACAGTGTTGTTTAGTTAATTCAAATTGGTCAACAGTGCAGTGGACTTCTAGAACTCACTCTAATGAAGCTGCAACGATCCAAAACACCTTTCAGATCTCTTCAGCTCTTCTCCTTCATTTATAAAGTCCATAGAAAGCTCAGGTTTCTGTATTTTACTTGTCTTCTTTTGTTCACTGAGATGTTTATCTTGACAATGTCCTCCTTTCTGCCTAACAAGTCACAGGGTGTTCCAGGGAATGAAATGACAACATTTCTCTGAATGTCCTTACATAATCGCACAGTCAGACAAGCGTGTCTCTGAATATTGCATACACTACAACAAACCACTATTTATGTTGTAGCTGTAAAGTCTCTGAATGTTGCATATACTACAACAAACCCCTATGAGACATTAGCCTGACAAGACTGAGCCTCAATGCTCCACTGACCTACCTTTAAGGTAGGAAGAGCATTCTGCTTGACCTATACAGTGTGTCCACCTAGTGGTCTCCAGAAGAATGGCAATGCCATATTTGCAGAGACAGACAGGAATGAATTCTATGCCGGATTGTTACTATTATCTTCAACCAAAGAAAAAACTAGATGCCTACCTTCATAACTATGTGTAGGGGAGAGCAGCGACAATACTAACATGTCCCAGTTAAAAATCCCCACACTACACACTTAGGTTTACTCTGTAGTGTAGGTTTACTCTGTAGGGTAGGTTTACTCTGTAGTGTAGGTTTACTCTGTAGGGTAGGCTTACTCTGTAGGGTAGGTTTACTCTGTAGTGTAGGTTTACTCTGTAGTGTAGGTTTACTCTGTAGGGTAGGTTTACTCTGTAGGGTAGGTTTACTCTGTAGGGTAGGTTTACTCTATAGGTGAACATCACAGTAGTAGAGGTATACAGTACCTACAGAGCATCTTCAGATCCTAAAGCGTCAGTCACCATTCACAGCAGGGTGTCCTCGATGTAGTCAGGGTCCTCAAGGGTCTCCAGACGTCTCTTGCAGGCATCCAGAATTTTCTTCCTGGGCCCCAGGGGGATGTGGATGCTCTTGAGGTCCTCGTCCGAGCACAGCAGCAGTGCCTCCAGGTCAATCTTCTCCCGCCTGAAGACGGTGAGGAACTCATCCATGGTCTGCGCAGCCAAGAACACCTCCAACGGGCTGGTCACGGCCTCGCAGTCATCATCCAGCCCCAGCTCCACCTCGTCCCAGGGAAGCTCCTGGCGGTTCCTTTCCTGGAGGCTGCGGGCACTGCCGATGCTGTCCCCCCCATCGTCCAGGCTGGGCGAACGCCTCAGCCGGCTGAGCAGCCGCACGTTGGCGCTGCCAGCCCGTTCAGTTCCTCCGCTGAGGCTCCCCTCGTCACGCCCGCCGATGCCGAACAGGCCGCCACTGATATAGTTGCGTCGGAACACCATGGTTCCCAGACCGGGCCGGTTGAAGAGAGAGTCGTGGCCCGAGTCGGTGCTGACCTCAGAGTATTCCATGTCGGGCCGGTAAGACAAGTCCGGCTCGCTGATGGCACGAGAGATGGCGTCGTCGTTGGCGTCTCCGTGGAATATGTCTCGGAGGTTGCCGCGGCGCCCTGTGCGGTCCCGAGGGCCGACATAGGTTCCCTGTTTAAGGAACATGACATCGTTGCCCAGCTGGAGGCCCGAGAGGGAGCGAACGCTCTTCCTGCCGTCCTCGTAGATCTTGAAGGTCCCGTCTCCTTGCTTCCTCTTCTCCAACCTCTTCTGGATCTTGGTCTTGCCTCGGGTTGTGGCGTGAAGAGTAGCCTGCAGGGACAAAGAGCAACACAGGCTTCAACAACTAATTATACAGGAGCACACATCTCAAATTTAACAGATGACAAATGTTTAATGTTGGAGTGTAATGTCCCTTTAATTTTCAACATGGTGTAGAAAATTATAGACTGCAAATAACTGTCATTGTATCCTCTCCTTTCTCCACTAATGGGAAATGTTGGTGTTTCAACTGTTGTGCATGTGAAATGATAAAGCAGCAGACATAACAGATAGGGAGTTTCACATGCACAACAGTTGGAACACCAACATTTCCCATTAGTGGAGAAAGGAGAGGATACAATGACAGTTATTTGCAGTCTATAATTATGTACACCATTAATTAAAGGGACATTACACTCCAACATGAAACATTTGTCATCTGTTAAACTTGAGATAAGTCCACATTCCAGGTCATTCATTTTATAGATGCAGCTTTGTACTACAATCCTAAATGAAGGAAAAGAGAAGCACCATATTATTTCCTGATGTGCTGTGGTCATCTTTCCCATGTATTCATTTAGCTTGAGGCATCATATAGCTGGAGCTACACAACCAATGGCGTGGAATGTGCACTCATCTTGACATTGGACTATTTTTATGTTCTGAAAACATCTGACAAACGTTGGTTTTGGAGTGGAATGTCCCTTTAAATAAATATTCAAAAGACATAAATGTCTGGATGAGGCTGTACTGTACTGCCCTAAGAGTATGGCACACTGTCACACCCTGATCTGTTTCACGTCTTGTGCTTGTCTCCACCCCCCTCCAGGGGTCTCCCATTTTCCCCTGTGCATTTATACCTGTGTTTTCTGTTTGTCTGTTGCCAGTTTGTCTTGTCCCGTTAAGTCCTACCAGAGTGTTCCTGTGTTCTAGTTTTTCTTAGCCTTCCCAGTTCTGACCTTACTGCCTGTCCTGATCCTGCCTGACTCTGATTTGGGAGAAAATGGGAGACACCTGGAGGGGGGTGGAGACAAGCACAAGACAGGTGAAACAGATGTGGGTGTAACACACTGACAGTGGTGGTGTCTAGTTGGTGCAGCTTGTACTGACCTGAGAGTATGGCACACAGACAGTGGTGGTGTCTAGGTGGTGCAGCTTGTACTGACCTGAGAGTATGGCACACTGACAGTGGTGGTGTCTAGGTGGTGCAGCTTGTACTGACCTGAGAGTATGGCACACTGATAGTGGTGGTGTCTAAGCGGTGCAGCTTGTACTGACCTGAGAGTATGGCACACTGACAGTGGTGGTGTTTAGGCGGTGCAGCTTGTACTGACTTGAGAGTATGGCACACTGACAGTGGTGGTGTCTAGGCGGTGCAGCTTGTACTGACCTGAGAGTATGGCACACTGACAGTGGTGGTGTCTAGGTGGTGCAGCTTGTACTGACCTGAGAGTATGGCACACTGACAGTGGTGGTGTCTAGGTGGTGCAGCTTGTACTGACCTGAGAGTATGGCACACTGACAGTGGTGGTGTCTAGGTGGTGCAGCTTGTACTGACCTGAGAGTATGGCACACTGACAGTGGTGGTGTCTAGGTGGTGCAGCTTGTACTGACCTGAGAGTATGACACACTGACAGTGGTGGTGTCTAGGTGGTGCAGCTTGTACTGACCTGAGAGTATGGCACACTGACAGTGGTGGTGTCTAGGTGGTGCAGCTTGTACTGACCTGAGAGTATGGCACACTGACAGTGGTGGTGTCTAGGTGGTGCAGCTTGTACTGACCTGAGAGTATGGCACACTGACAGTGGTGGTGTCTAGGTGGTGCAGCTTGTACTGACCTGAGAGTATGGCACACTGACAGTGGTGGTGTCTAGGTGGTGCAGCTTGTACTGACCTGAGAGTATGGCACACTGACAGTGGTGGTGTCTAGGTGGTGCAGCTTGTACTGACCTGAGAGTATGGCACACTGACAGTGGTGGTGTTTAGGTGGTGCAGCTTGCGGCTCACTGAGCTGCTTGTGTAGCTGGAGAAGCTCATGGCATCTGACATGGACTGCTCCGACGCCGCCTCTTTGTGGAACTTGCGCTCCATGCGCTTGTGGTGCTTCCTCTGCAGCTTCACGCACTCCTTAATCCTCCTCTCAGCCTCACGGAAAGCCCGCTCCTTCAGCTTCCCCACCAGCTTGGGGTTGAGGGCCGACTGCTTGGCGGCGATGGAGTCCAGGTAGCGGACACAGTCCATGTGGCTCTTGGTGGCGGCCATGTCCAGGGGCGTATGGTAGTCGTTGTCCAGGCACCACACGTTGGCACCGAAGGACACCAGGAAGGACAGGCAGTTGTGGTGGCCGTTGGCAGCCGCCAGGTGGAGAGGTGTGTTCCCCCATATGTCACACTTATCAGGGTTGCCTCTGCAGAACAAGAGGAAGTACAGACATCAGCTGATAGAAGCAACGGGCATATAGCACACATATGGCATCTATATTAGGACGTCTTCATCCTAATATGGACGTTGTACACATAGACCTGGGATGAATACATCGGACTATGTAAAACTATTTCAAATACTTAACTGCGCTGGATTTTGTTTTTTTCCCCAGAACAAATGGAGTAGTCCCAAATGTGAAAATATCAAGCTATATCTAATGCACCATAAATACGTGCTCTTAGTAAACAAGATACTTTTTTTTCTCTGACCTGTACTTGAAACATCAATTTTGCTACGATGTCAAGACTGAAAAATCCCTAACTCTTTACAGTGCCAAGACAGAGGTGATGATGCTGTTACAACAAGTCATGCTGTTCTGTTCCAAAGGCATTCAGTAAGTGCTATCTGTGAGTAATGTGGACCAGGAGAAGGACAACCCACTCTCAGATACTCCTAAACATAGCAGGTACCTTGTGAGAAAGCCCATGATTTTCTTTATCATGATTTCAGCACTGAGATCTCATCCATGGGCTGTTCATCGAATCTTCATAAATCATGTTTAACCTTACATCCCAGTACCATTTAGCACTGGTAAATCTCCGCAACAACACCAGCAGCAACAACACCAGCAGCAACAACACCAGCAGCAACAACAGCACAGTAAACAAATTCTTAATGACACCAAACAGATGGCAGATACACAAGTTATGAGATGAACAATACCATCGTTTGGACCTGCTGTCATTACGCTTAGAGGATTTCTCTGGCTTCTCCATGCGTTCCATTCCCCTACCATCAGCCTACCATGACCCCATGGGCACCTCAGCCTGAACTAGGACCTACACCTCTACACTACAGTCGGCCTGTAACACAACCACCACTACACTAACCAGTGTCATGTTTCAGGGGAGGCCCGGGCCGGTCGGGCTGCACCTGACTCCAGAGCGTACTACCGGGGCATGCATACTTGGTGATGTCATGCTCAATTCCTTCAGTCGCGCAGCATTGGAGCTGAGTTTTCCCAATGTAGGGACAGTACGGATGACTTAACTTCACTAATATTTGTTTAGGGTGGAGGGGCAGATTTGAGTTCTAATGTGTTCCAAAAGAAATTGATAACATATCACAACGTGATTTGTATTTCAGTTCTATTCCCAGGAAAAGGGAATTTTTTTACAGGAATTACATAAAGTGAAATCCTGTTTACCGCCAGATTGTACTTCAATTTATCCTTTCAGAGGTTTAAATATTAACAGGAAGTTCCTCTTTATTTAAAGGCAGTGTATAAACAGCTGTCAGATTTGGAATGGTTCCGGATGGTGGTACACTAACCCTATTGCTGATCTTAAAGGGGAAGTTCAGGATTTTACAACTTGATGTTAGATGGTTCCTCACCCTGAAAGTAGTCTATGGGCCAGAAGAAACTCTAATCCATGGTTCTTTTTGAAATGTATATATTTTATTTAACCTTTTATTTATCCAGGTGAGTCAGTTAAAACCCCTTACACTGGTGGGCATTGGCCTATATGGATAGGGCTAAATGAAATGTTTTCCTCAGAGGAAATATGGAAAGCATATGCATAATCATGGTAGCAATTAAAAGGGAACCGTTTGGAGATTATGGGACAATTATTAGACTAAAGGTGAGGACACAACAGTTCACCTGACACAAGACTGAATCCACTGTTGATTTAATGTGATTTTTCTTTTTACATTTACAGCACTTTTTACTGCATTTGTTGATAACTAAATCAGAAAATACTCTGGATATATTCAGTAACATGATAAGAATATTCTTGGAAAATTTGGGGTAGGTGCAACATAAGACAAAAGAATGACAAGGGTTTGAGTGAGAGGACTAACTGGTGTTTCAGTCAAACTGTGAACAACTAACTGGTGAACTGTGAACAGTTCCTAAGTCATTTCGATGCACTTCTATGACTCAAAGAGTCTTCACTATAAGGTGTTTTTGTGTGTTCTATAGCCAACATGAGAAGCTCAATTCTAAAATATGACATTATAGTGTTAAGGCTTTCACAAGGCAATTCAGAGCAGCAGATCGGAATTATTTTGCACATAGAATGGAGTCATGAGTGCATTCAAATGCATGGTCCACGGCAAATCTTTGTCCCAATACAACAAACATTATCTCATTCTGTTCAGAACAAACCCAAGGTATAACACCATGTCATCTTGTAACTGTACATCAAACAGTGTTCATAAACGTTGACACTGTATATTACATGAGTTTTATGATATGGAAATGTGAAGTGCACATGTATACAGCCACTGCGTTACCGTATAGGCCCTTATCAGAGTTCAAAGCTGCCTGTAAAGGACTACAAACAAATTCTTATTTACAATGACGGCCTGGCCAGTGACGACTAGGAAGTGCGGTGCAATAAATCAAATAACAAAACATTGAAATCACAGGACAAGACAGACGTGACAACACAGAAGGACAGAGACGTGACAACACAGAAGGACAGGGACATGTGACAACACAGAAGAACAGGGGCATGTGACAAACACAGAAGGACAGGAACATGTGAAAACACAGAAGGACAGGGACATGTGACAACACAGAAGAACAGGGGCATGTGACAAACACAGAAGGACAGGAACATGTGAAAACACAGAAGGACAGGAACTGAGGGGTCACCGTCTAAATCTTCTAGGAACTCGGGTCACAGTCTAAATCTACGAATGGAGGGGTCACAGTCTAAATCTTCTAGGAACTGAGGGGTCACAGTCTAAATCTACGAATGGAGGGGTCACAGTCTAAATCTTCTAGGAACTGAGGGGTCACAGTCTAAATCTTCTAGGAACTGAGGGGTCACAGTCTAAATCTTCTAGGAACTGAGGGGTCACAGTCTAAATCCTCTAGGAACTGAGGGGTCACAGTCTAAATCTTCTAGGAACTGAGGGGTCACAGTCTAAATCTTCTAGGAACTGAGGGGTCACAGTCTAAATCTTCTAGGAACTGAGGGGTCACAGTCTAAATCTTCTAGGAACTGAGGGGTCACAGTCTAAATCTTCTAGGAACTGAGGGGTCACAGTCTAAATCTTCTAGGAACTGAGGGGTCACAGTCTAAATCTTCTAGGAACTGAGGGGTCACAGTCTAAATCTTCTAGGAACTGAGGGTCACATTCTAAATCTCCTAGGAATTGAGGGGTCACAGTCTAAATCTTCTAGGAACTAAGGGGTCACAGATGTACACAGAATGATAGAGAACAATGGAACAAATATACTTCATATTGGGTAGGGTTAGCGTCTGGAAGGGTTAGGGTCTGCTAGGTCTAGGTTAGGATCAGGTAGGGTTAGGGTCTGCTAGGTCTAGGTTAGGATCAGGTAGGGTTAGGGTCTGCTAGGTCTAGGTTAGGATCAGGTAGGGTTAGGGTCTGCTAGGTGTAGGTTAGGATCAGGTAGGGTTAGGGTCTGCTAGGTCTAGGTTAGGATCAGGTAGGGTTAGGGTCTGCTAGGTCTAGGTTAGGATCAGGTAGGGTTAGGGTCTGCTAGGTGTAGGTTAGGATCAGGTAGGGTTAGGGTCTGCTAGGTCTAGGTTAGGATCAGGTAGGGTTTTATTCATTTTTTTATTGAACCTTAATTTAACTAGGCAAATCAGTTAAGAACAAATTCTTATTTTACAATGACAGCCTACCCCGGCCAAGCGCCACCCTATGGGACTCCTGATCATGGCCGGTTGTGATACAGCCCGGGATCGAACCAGGGTCTGTAGTAACGCCTCTAGCACTGAGATGCAGTGCCTTAGACCGCTGCGCCACTCGGGAGCCCATAAGGGGGTCAGGTTAGGGTTAGATAGGGTTAGGGTTAGGTAGAGTGTATTCTACTTGTACAGAGAGGTTAGGTATTATTCAGCACTTTTCTATTGCTCGAGGATTCGTTGACAGGCTGATTGATCGAAAAGCGAATGCGTGCTGTTTATCATAATCAGTGAGAGATAGGTACAGTACACATTTAGTGTAGTAAATGTTTTATAAGCTGAATACCGTGGGAATTCCTAGAACTAGGGTTGTTATCAGTTACTTTATCACCACACTGTCTAAGTGGACCCGCCATTGTGTTACCTTGTGTGCATTTACCTCTGGGGATCCCTTGCATGTTGAACTGTAGATGACATCCCCATAGTCAAGCATGGGGAAGATCATCTGTAGTAGTGTCAACCGAGCAGCGGGGTGAAAGAGGTCCTGTTACGACAGGGTCAATCCATTTGAATTCAAACACTTTTTTGACAACACCCCCTTTTGATTTGAATGAAACCTTCCATACATATTAGTCCATTGTAGAAGTGATCAGAAAGTGACTCTTTTGACTTGAATATCAAAACATTCAAGAGATAAAGGTGCTCAAAGTTGACCCATGTTGCATACCCCACCATAGCATGAGACATCATGTCTTCATCACTGGAAAAGATCAACGGTTGAGATAGATATCTTTTAAAAGATTACAAACAGGGTTGTCAAACTATCTGATAATTTCTTGAAAATAATCATGTTTTTTATAAAGTATATCATTTTTAAACCTTAATACATGTTGTGTCTCAACCGATGGCGGGCCCAACACAGAAACCTCAGATGATGTAAAGTAGGGTCTAAGCTACAACATATGCAATATAAAAAGAAAAACGGAGTTTACGAGTGTTTTAGATAATTAACGTTAAATTAAATGTAAAAAAAATATATATATATTTCTCCATCCACTTCCTTAATATTTTCAGCCAATCACTTTTCCTGGCATGTTTTCCATCTGATCCTTTAGATTGCTGCTGCCTATTACTATGATAAATCACATGGCGAGGATGTTTGTTATCAAGCTATTAATGTGCATAATATCTAACAACTGGAGCAAGGCTAGTAGGGCTGACCCCAATTAGTCGATGGTCGATTGTTTGGTTGATAGGCTGTTGGTCGACCAACATTTTTTTTGTCGAGCAGTAGCATATATATATATATACTACCACCGTTCAAAAGTTTTGGACACTTAGAAATGTCCTTGATTTTGAAAGAAAAGCACATTTTTTTGTCCATTAAAATAACATCAAATTGATCAGAAATACAGTGTAGACATTGTTTTAATGTTGTAAATGACTATTGTAGCTGGAAACGGCAGATTTTTATGGAATATCTACATAGGCGTACAGAGGCCCACTATAAGCAACCATCACTCCTGTGTTCCAATGGCACTTTGTGTTAGCTAATCCAAGTTTATCATTTTAAAAGGCTAATTGATCATTAGAAAACCCTTTTGCAATTATGTTAGCACAGATAATTATTAGCTAGCTAACCCTCTTTCCACAGCTAGCAAAATATTTCTTGCTCATATGATTTGAAAAACGAATCATCAGGAGTAGGCAGCGCCATAAGTGAGTAAACTGAGATATGACTAAGGAGTTAATCAGGGCAATTTGTCCATAAATAGACAGGTATTTACCTCCATGGTTGCAGGATCTTGTCTATTTTTACAAGTTTTCTATTGAAATTCATTGTGGAGAGCTGTCACAAGCGTCGAAAGGATTAGACCAAGGCACAGCGTGTATAGTGCTCATCTTCATTTATTTTAAGAGAACACTTAAACAAAATAACCAAACAACAAACAGTTCCGTAAGGTACACAGACTATACGGAAAACAACCACCCACAAAACCCAAAGGAAAACAGGCTGCCTAAGTATGGCTTCCAATCAGAGAAAACGAAAGACACCTGCCTCTGATTGGAAACCATCCTCGGCCAAACATGGAAAACGAAGCATAGAAAATGAAAACTAGAACAAAATCTCCTAGAACCAAAAAACCCCAAAACACACAAAACAACCCCCCTGCCACGCCCTGACCATTCTACTATGGCAAATGACCCTTTTCACTGGTCAGGACGTGACAAGAGCTCATTTATATATTTTGTGATATGAATACCAAGTATGTCTACTTCACCGTAAGCCCATTTTAAAGGTAAACTGCAGGGTAATGTAAAAGTATTTTTTTTTTAAGATACAATACGTAATATTGTACACTTATCATAATTAGGTTTTAGTCCAGAGAGTACAGAAAAGTTATCTAGATCTTCAATGAGATATTGCAGGGATCTAGCTTGCGGACTTAATATAAAACTTGAGTCATCGGCATACATGGTCACCTTTGTTTTTAAGCCTTGGATTTGTAATGTATGAAAAGGGTTGTATAAATCTAAAGGGATGCTGTCAAAAAGTGTCTGCATTCAAATGGATTTACCTGATATAAAACCCCAAGTCTGTCATTTTCCAGTTTTCTTTAAAAAGCCATTAGAACCTTCACTAACATTAGCCACAGGTAGCTAGATAACAATCAATGGAAGTGATAGGGGCAACTGTGAACTGTTTTAAAAAAAGGTTCCAGATGACCTTTAAGCAATAATTGAGTTGTTTTCAGTTGACTTTCCAACATAAATGCTTTAACAGACAGGATTTGACCTCAGTCATAGTATCCCTATATACTGTAGCATTAGTCCTCCAACAGGCTTGATCAATATTTGATGAGCTGCAGGTGCAGCAAGCATTGCACTGGTCGCAGAGGCTAGGGATACATTATTGATGGACAAAGCTGCAAGGTTTTCACAGACAGCGGAGAAGCTGTGTGCCTGCCACGCTACACCAACCAGAGCCAGGATTGGCACCTTCTCACCAGCCTGACCTTGATTTCTTGTGTGACCGACCCGGGTCTCACGCGCAACACAACAGTTTTAGCCCAATGAGTTAAAGGCATTAGCTAGGAACGCCAGCAGATGAACACCTCGCCTGCCTGATCCTGATCCCCCCCCCCCCCCATGAGAACAATCAAACTTCAACCCCAAGTCTGCTACGCTCCATATGGCTGTCTTGGCCCACTGAGCTAAAACCTAGGTATTAGCTAGGAGAGCCATAGGATTAACCAACTCCTAACTCACCTGACTTTAATTTCTTCCTGCCCTGATCTGACAATCCACACTCTTAGGAAAAAAAGGTTCCAAAAGGGTTCTTCGACTGTCCCCATATGATAAACCTTTTGGGTTCCATGTCGAACCCTCTGTGGAAAGGGTTTTACATGGAACCCAAAAGGGTTATAACTGGAACCAAAAGGGTTCTACCTGGAATCAAAAGGGGTTCTTCAGAGGGTTCCCCTATGGGGACAGCTGAAGAACCCTTTTTGGTCCTAGATAGCACCTTTTTTTCTCAGAGTGCAGGGTTCAAACACATTACTGTGTTACTTAGCCTTCTGAGCTAAAGCCTCTGCATTAGCTTGGGGAGACAAATTATAAAAATTTCACCTGCCCAACCCTGGTTTCTCACTGTCTAGTGTTACCTACAAGGGTTCAAACTGGGTCTCTGGAATTTATTTGCTGTCTCCTCTCTAGTCTGCCAATTTTAGTGTCTTGTTTTGCATGTGTAGTCTTGTCTGGGACATAAGACAAAGGTGGTCTGGGAAGTCTAAATCTTTTAGGAACTGAGGGGTCACAGTCTAAATCTTTTAGGAACTGAGGGGTCACAGTCTAAATCTTTTAGGAACTGAGGGGTCACAGTCTAAATCTTCTAGGAACTGAGGGGTCACAGTCTAAATCTTCTAGGAACTGAGGGGTCACAGTCTAAATCTTCTAGGAACTGAGGGGTCACAGTCTAAATCTTCTAGGAACTGAGGGGTCACAGTCTAAATCTTCTAGGAACTGATGGGTCACAGTCTAAATCTTCTAGGAACTGATGGGTCACAGTCTAAATCTTCTAGGAACTGATGGGTCACAGTCTAAATCTTCTAGGAACTGAGGGGTCACAGTCTAAATATTTTAGGAACTGAGGGGTCACAGTCTAAATCTTCTAGGAACTGAGGGGTCACAGTCTAAGTCTTCTAGGAACTGAGGGGTCACAGTCTAAATCTTCTAAATCAAATAAAGGGTCAGGTAGGGTTAGGGTCAGGTAGGGTTAAAGCCACGTAAGGTTAGGGTTAGGGTCAGGTAAGGTTAGGGTCAGGTAGGGTTAAAGCGACGTAGGGTTAGGTAGGGTTAGGGTCAGGTAGGGTTAAAGCCACATAGGGTTAGGGTCAGGTAGGGTTAAAGCCACATAGGGTTAGGGTCAGGTAGGGTTAAAGCCACATAGGGTTAGGGTCAGGTAGGGTTAAAGCCACATAGGGTTAGGTAGGGTTAGGGTCAGGTAGGGTTAAAGCCACGTAGGGTTAGGGTCAGGTAGGGTTAGGGTCAGGTAGGGTTAGGGTCAGGTAGGGCTAGGTTTAGGATCAGGTAGGGTTAGGGTCAGGTAGGGCTAGGGCTAGGTAGGGTTAGGATCAGGTAGGGCTAGGGTCAGGTAGGGCTAGGTTTAGGATCAGGTAGGGCTAGGTTTAGGATCAGGTAGGGCTAGGGTCAGGTAAGGTTAGGGTCAGGTAGGGCTAGGGTCAGGTAGGGCTCGGTTTAGGATCAGGTAGGGCTAGGATCAGGTAGGGTTAGGGTCAGGTAGGGTTAGGTTTAGGATCAGGTAGGGTTAGGGTCAGGTAGGGCTAGGTTTAGGATCAGGTAGGGTTAGGGTCAGGTAGAGCTAGGGTCAGGTAGGGCTAGGGTCAGGTAGGATTAGGGTCAGGTAGGGCTAGGTTTAGGATCAGGTAGGGTTAGGGTCAGGTAGGGCTAGGATCAGGTAGGATTAGGGTCAGGTAGGGCTAGGTTTAGGATCAGGTAGGGTTAGGGTCAGGTAGGGCTAGGGTTTGGCCCTGTCCGGGGGTATCATCGGATGGGGCCACAGTGTCTTCTGATCCCTCCTGTCTCAGCCTCCAGTATTTATGCTGCAGTAGTTTATGTGCCGGGGGCTAGGGTCAGTCTGTTTCATCTGGAGTATTCTCTTGTCTTATCCGGTGTCCTGTGTGAATTTAAATATGCTCTCTCTAATTCTCTCTTTCTCTCTTTTTTTCTTTCTCTCGGAGGACCTGAGCCCTAGGACCATGCCTCGGGACTACCTGGCATGATGACTCCTTGCTGTCCCCAGACCACCTGACCATGCTGCTGCTCCAGTTTCAACTGTTCTGCCTGCGGCTACGGAACCCTGACCTGTTCACCGGACGCGGTTGTTGCACCCTCGACAACTACAATGATTATTATTATTTGACCATGCTGGTCATTTATGAACATTTTAACATCTTGACCATGTTCTGTTATAATATCCACCCGGCACAGCCAGAAGAGGACTGGCCACCCCTCATAGCCTGGTTCCTCTCTAGGTTTATTCCTAGGTTTTTGGCCTTTCTAGGGAGTTTTTCCTAGGGAGTTTTTCCTAGCCACCGTGCCTCTTTCACATGCATTGCTTGCTGTTTGGGGTTTTAGGCTGGGTTTCTGTACAGCACTTACAGCTATATAAATAAATTTGATTTGATTTGAGGTAGGGCTAGAATCAGGTAGGATTAGGATCAGGTAGGATTATGGTCAGGTAGGATTAGGGTCAGGTAGGGTGAGGATCAGGTAGGATTGTTCTATTAAGAATATGTATCACAGTTTAACTTTTGAGTTACAAGAGTACTTTTCTTCATTAAATCTTTATTTGTCAAAATGCAAATAAATAATTTTTTCTCTCATTTTGGATTATCAGCGTCTTTTGGTGCTCCTTTTTTGTCCAGTCCTGGTAAATGTTTTGGGGTGCAAATGTATGTGCAAAGGGGACTCAAAGGGTCAAGCGCTTAAAGGACTATGTCACAAATGCCTGGGCCTCTGGGCAGACGAATCTCAAATAAATCTAAATATCAGTGCTATTATATAATATCTGCCAATTACCAGACACTTTATCCAAAGCCACTTACCTTCATGCATACATTTTATGTCTGGTCCCAGGAATCAAACCCACCATCATGGCATTGAACACGCCATGTTCTACCAACTGGTCTACAGAGGACCATGCTCTACCAACTGATCTACAGAGGACCATGCTCTACCAACTGGTCTACAGAGGACCATGCTCTACCAACTGGTCTACAGAGGACCATGCTCTACCAACTGGTCTACAGAGGACCATGCTCTACCAACTGGTCTACAGAGGACCATGCTCTACCAACTGGTCTACAGAGGACCATGCTCTACCAACTGGTCTACAGAGGACCATGCTCTACCAACTGGTCTACAGAGGACCATGCTCTACCAACTGGTCTACAGAGGACCATGCTCTACCAACTGGTCTACAGAGGACCATGCTCTACCAACTGGTCTACAGAGGACCATGCTCTACCAACTGGTCTACAGAGGACCATGCTCTACCAACTGATCTACAGAGGAACATGCTCTACTAACTGATCTACAGAGGACCATGCTCTACCAACTGATCTACAGAGGACCATGCTCTACCAACTGATCTACAGAGGACCATGCTCTACAGAGGACCATGCTCTACCAACTGATCTACAGAGGACCATGCTCTACCAACTGATCTACAGAGGACCATGCTCTACCAACTGATCTACAGACGACCATGCTCTACCAACTGATCTACAGAGGACCATGCTCTACCAACTGATCTACAGAGGACCATGCTCTACCAACTGGTCTACAGAGGACCATGCTCTACCAACTGGTCTACAGAGGACCATGCTCTACCAACTGGTCTACAGAGGACCATGCTCTACCAACTGGTCTACAGAGGACCATGCTCTACCAACTGTTCTACAGAGGACCATGCTCTACCAACTGATCTACAGAGGACCATGCTCTACCAACTGATCTACAGAGGACCATGCTCTACTAACTGATCTACAGAGGACCATGCTCTACTAACTGATCTACAGAGGACCATGCTCTACTAACTGATCTACAGAGGACCATGCTCTACTAACTGATCTACAGAGGACCATGCTCTACCAACTGATCTACAGAGGACCATGCTCTACCAACTGATCTACAGAGGACCATGCTCTACCAACTGATCTACAGAGGACCATGCTCTACCAACTGGTCTACAGAGGACCATGCTCTACCAACTGATCTACAGAGGACCATGCTCTACCAACTGATCTACAGAGGACCATGCTCTACTAACTGATCTACAGAGGACCATGCTCTACTAACTGATCTACAGAGGACCATGCTCTACTAACTGATCTACAGAGGACCATGCTCTACCAACTGATCTACAGAGGACCATGCTCTACCAACTGGTCTACAGAGGACCATGCTCTACCAACTGATCTACAGAGGACCATGCTCTACTAACTGATCTACAGAGGACCATGCTCTACCAACTGATCTACAGAGGACCATGCTCTACTAACTGATCTAAAGAGGACCATGCTCTACCAACTGGTCTACAGAGGACCATGCTCTACTAACTGATCTACAGAGGACCATGCTCTACTAACTGATCTACAGAGGACCATGCTCTACCAACTGGTCTACAGAGGACCATGCTTTACCAACTGGTCTACAGAGGACCATGCTCTACTAACTGATCTACAGAGGACCATGCTCTACCAACTGATCTACAGAGGACCATGCTCTACCAACTGGTCTACAGAGGCCCATGCTCTACCAACTGATCTACAGAGGACCATGCTCTACTAACTGATCTACAGAGGACCATGCTCTACCAACTGATCTACAGAGGACCATGCTCTACTAACTGATCTACAGAGGACCATGCTCTACCAACTGGTCTACAGAGGACCATGCTCTACTAACTGATCTACAGAGGACCATGCTCTACTAACTGATCTACAGAGGACCATGCTCTACCAACTGGTCTACAGAGGACCATGCTTTACCAACTGGTCTACAGAGGACCATGCTCTACCAACTGATCTACAGAGGACCATGCTCTACCAACTGATCTACAGAGGACCATGCTCTACCAACTGATCTACAGAGGACCATGCTCTACCAACTGGTCTACAGAGGACCATGCTCTACCAACTGATCTACAGAGGACCATGCTCTACCAACTGATCTACAGAGGACCATGCTCTACTAACTGATCTACAGAGGACCATGCTCTACCAACTGATCTACAGAGGACCATGCTCTACCAACTGATCTACAGAGGACCATGCTCTACCAACTGATCTACAGAGGACCATGCTCTACCAACTGATCTACAGAGGACCATGCTCTACCAACTGATCTACAGAGGACCATGCTCTACCAACTGATCTACAGAGGACCATGCTCTACCAACTGATCTACAGAGGACCATGCTCTACCAACTGGATCTACAGAGGACCATGCTCTACCAACTGATCTACAGAGGACCATGCTCTACCAACTGATCTACAGAGGACCATGCTCTACCAACTGATCTACAGAGGACCATGCTCTACCAACTGATCTACAGAGGACCATGCTCTACCAACTGATCTACAGAGGACCATGCTCTACCAACTGGTCTACAGAGGACCATGCTCTACCAACTGATCAACAGAGGACCATGCTCTACCAACTGGTCTACAGAGGACCATGCTCTACCAACTGGTCTACAGAGGACCATGCTCTACCAACTGATCTACAGAGGACCATGCTCTACCAACTGGTCTACAGAGGACCATGCTCTACCAACTGGTCTACAGAGGACCATGCTCTACCAACTGGTCTACAGAGGACCATGCTCTACCAACTGGTCTACAGAGGACCATGCTCTACCAACTGATCTACAGAGGACCATGCTCTACCAACTGATCTACAGAGGACCATGCTCTACCAACTGATCTACAGAGGACCATGCTCTACCAACTGATCTACAGAGGACCATGCTCTACCAACTGATCTACAGAGGACCATGCTCTAACAACTGATCTACAGAGGACCATGCTCTACAGAGGACCATGCTCTACCAACTGATCTACAGAGGACCATGCTCTACCAACTGATCTACAGAGGACCATGCTCTACCAACTGATCTACAGAGGACCATGCTCTACCAACTGATCTACAGAGGACCATGCTCTACCAACTGGTCTACAGAGGACCATGCTCTACCAACTGGTCTACAGAGGACCATGCTCTACCAACTGGTCTACAGAGGACCATGTTCTACCAACTGATCTACAGAGGACCATGCTCTACCAACTGGTCTACAGAGGACCATGCTCTACCAACTGGTCTACAGAGGACCATGCTCTACCAACTGGTCTACAGAGGACCATGCTCTACCAACTGGTCTACAGAGGACCATGCTCTACCAACTGGTCTACAGAGGACCATGCTCTACCAACTGGTCTACAGAGGACCATGCTCTACCAACTGGTCTACAGAGGACCATGCTCTACCAACTGGTCTACAGAGGACCATGCTCTACCAACTGATCTACAGAGGACCATGCTCTACCAACTGATCTACAGAGGACCATGCTCTACTAACTGATCTACAGAGGACCATGCTCTACTAACTGATCTACAGAGGACCATGCTCTACTAACTGATCTACAGAGGACCATGCTCTACCAACTGATCTACAGAGGACCATGCTCTACCAACTGGTCTACAGAGGACCATGCTCTACCAACTGATCTACAGAGGACCATGCTCTACCAACTGATCTACAGAGGACCATGCTCTACCAACTGATCTACAGAGGACCATGCTCTACCAACTGATCTACAGAGGACCATGCTATTTGATGATACATAATGGCTCTTATGCAATTACAGCTACAGTTGTTAGACATGACATGATTTTACACATCCCTCACTCTTCTCTGGGCACCTTTTACTGCAGGTCATAACCCAATAATAACACATGATAACCCCTGTTCACTTAAAATATGATAAGAATGGAATGGAATTGAAAAGGGCTCTGGACACTGTCCTCAGTATCCTGACTATGCTTGTTGTTACATCATAGAATGACAGATTGTTGCTCCCTACTGCTACTGTTTCACTATCCACTATAAATCCACTATAAATCCACTGTAAATCCACTGTAAATCTGCCAGGCCTGTATTTCAGCTGGAAACCCAATAAAGTTGTCAGACATTGAAATGATCTCCCTGGATCTCAAGGGTGCTGCTGTCTAGTAGTCACTGATGTTGTGAGAAACTATGGTGACTATTAAAGTATTTTTAGTACCAAATGTCACGCACACTTTTTCATGGTGTTAGAATTGCTGTTTATCATAATCAGTGAGCGATTGGTACAGTACACATTTAGTGTAGTAAATGTTTTATAAGCTGTATACTGTGGGAATTCCTAGAACTAGGTTTGTTATCAGTTACTTTATCACCACACTGTCTAAGTGGACCCTCCATTGTGTTACCTTGTGTACATTTTCCCTGAACAAAATGGTGGAATGCACAGAGGACTAATGAACCACATCAAACCTAATTGGGCATTTGCTGACAGTATATTTGTGTTCCTGAAATGCACACAAGGCCCACTTAGTCTGTGTGAGAGAACGAGAGATCGGACTATGCCTGGCAAAAGCAGACACACTGACAGAGAGAGAGAGAGCGAGAGAGAGAGAGAGGGAGAGAGAGAAAGAGGACACAGAGACAGAGACAGGGGGAGAGAGAGAAAGAGAGAGAGAAAGAGACAGGGAGAGAGACACGGAGAGACAGACAGGGAGAGAGAGAGACAGAGAGAGCGAGAGAGACAAAAAATTCAACCAAACACATTTGGCCCTTTCACTGCTTGAATACCTCGGTCCCATGGCATTACCCTGGCACACACAGAAAAAACATGATGAACAGCCTCAGTGATTGAACAAAAAGGACACCTGACCTTTTCGGCAATGGGAGTTTATAGAGCAGCCTCCAGCTATAATCTGCCATGCTCTCAGCCCCCACAACCCCCTGCCACTGATGCCCCTTCACTCCCGCTAAGCTCCTGATCTGCCTAACTTCCTTGACACTGAGGGTGTACAGTGCATTGCCCCCCACCTCCGCAATCTTCCCCAGGATCGGAGTGTTAAAAGTCAGTACGTCCTCCGGACCTTCCTGCCAGTCCCTAGTGTCTGCTGTCACTTGCAGTGGTGGAAACAGTGGCTTAGGCAGCACCACCTGGACCTCCGCATGACTCTCTCCAGCAGCCTCAGAGGCGTGAGTCCTGCCTGCTGTTCCAATCCTCCAGCAGCAGTAGGTCAGCTAGTTTCTTGATGCCATTAAACATCCCTGCAGGGTGGCTGAACGACATTAAAGGGATCCGTGGGTGGTGGAAGATGGCCTCCCATGGCCCATGCACCACACCCCCTTCTCGTGTGGGCCTTGGCAGTTGCTAGGCCCTCAGTACTAGAGTGTAAAAGTCTAAGACCCCTGCTCTCTTGGGCCTCTCCGGCCTCATGAGGAGAAGCTACCGGTCCAGCCCTAAATTGCCAGCCCTCCTCAACAGAGCACATGCTAGTTCCCTCCAGCCATCATCAGTGTGGTATAGTCTCTGTGCCACTTTGAGTCAGAAGGCTGCCACCCTGCTCTCCAGGTCCATGAGGCCTTGTCCCCCCTCCTGGACAGGCAGCAGACCGCCGGGGGCGTTGAGAATGGTCAATTTATGTCATAGGGAGGATGCCATCAAGTTGTTGATGATCAGCACCCTCCCTCTGTACTTGGTAGAGGAGCCACCTCCACTTCGCCTGGCTTCGACACCACCACTTGTGACACTCCCTCCCAGTTCTTCCTGACCCACCCCTCCAAGCCCAGATACACCCCAAGAATATTGAGCCCTTCACAGACCCACTGCAACCCGCCCGGAAGTTGCCCTGTCCCTCCATTACCCACATAACAGCGCCTCACTCTTGCCCCAGTTTACCTTAACCGAAGACGCCCCCTCGTACACTCTCAAACTAGACCCCGTAGGTCCTGCTCATCCCTAATCATCTCTGAGACGTCAGCAGCTTATGCTGATACTGCTATACCTGTCCCCAACCCTGTCTGGCACACACACTGCCCACAGCCTCCTGTGCAGCAGGCCCAGAAGTTCCTCAATAGCAAGCGTGCTATTGCATGGTCCATTCTATCAAAGGCTTTCTATGGAAGAAGGTCCAAAGATCCCATTCTAAAGCCTTAACAGTATTTTGACGTCCGGATGAAAAGTGTGCCCAAAGTAAACTGCCTGTTACTCAGGCCCAGAAGCTAGGATATGCATATAATTGGTAGATTTGGATATAAAACACTCTAAAGTTAATAAAACTGTTAAAATAATGTATGTGAGTATAACAGAACTGAAATGACGAGGAAACCCCGAGGACAAACCATCCCCACCAAAATAATTCAGCGAAACCCTCCCAAATTGCAGTTCCTAGGGCTTCCACTAGAGGTCAACAGTCTTTAGAAAGAGTTTCAGGCTGGTTTAAAGAAAGATTTGCTAGGTGGCTCCCATTTTGGTTGTAGTGTTTCCAAGCGCGTGAATGAGAGCACGTTCTTTGGTATTTTCCTCCGGTAAAGACAATAACGATTCTCCGTCTTAAATTTGATCGATTATTTACATATTAGGGTACCTAAGGTTTGATTATAAACGTTGTTTGACTTGTTTGGATAAGTTTATTAGTTAACGTTTGGGATTCATTTTGTATGCATTTTGATGGAGGGAAATCAGTGGATTATTGACTGAAGCGCGCCAGCTAAACTGAGTTTTAATGGAAGGACTTTATCGAACAAAAGGACCATTTGTAATGTAACTGTGACCTTTTGGAGTGCCACCAGAAGATCTTCAAAGGTAAGGCATATATTATATCGCTTTTTCTGACTTTCGTGTCGCAACTGCCTGGTTGAAATATGGGTTTCATGTTTTTGTGTGCGGGGCGCTGTCCTCAGATAATCGCATGGTTTGCTTTCGCCGTAAAGCCTTTTTGAAATATGACACCGCTGGATTAACAAGAAGTTAAGCTTTATTTTGATGTATAACACATATATTTTCAAGAATGTTAAATATTTGAATTGAGTATTTTTGAATTTCGCTCTCTGCAATTTCACCGGACGTTGGCCAGGTGGGACGCTACTGTCCCACGTACCCGTAAGAAGTTAACAGACCCAGCATGTCCCTGATTATGAACAGATTTTCTGTGATTGAGCATCCTGGTACACAGTACATTTGGTCCTTGTTTACAATAGAGCCCCAGTGGGACTTCAGTCTGTTAGCGAGGACCTTGGCAAAGACCTTATAGTCCCCATAGAACAACGCTAGAGAGAGAGAGAGAGAGCGAGAGCGAGAGCGAGAGCGAGAGAGAGAGAGAGAGAGAGAGAGTCCCCCAAACTTTTGCCAATTAACCACTTTGCTAATGGGCTTCTTTCGCTGGACAGGAAGGGAAACCAGGTCAGCCAGAAACACACTGGAGAGAGCTTTGTTAACTGGTGCTTCTCTGATCAATTGTATTAGTATATAATTTTCCCTTTTTTTGGCATACAATATATCTCAGTATTTGTATTATTTCATACAGTCTTTAAAAAAAATCTTTATCAAGGATGCCATAAGTTTTGAACCTGACGTTAACTAAACAGGCTCATTGGCCACTGGTCATTTGCACTGATTGTCCCAAATTAGATGTATTCATTTTCTATCCTGAATAGAAACGCACTATACTTTACAAGTTTTTACTGAAAGAAGAAATAGCATGATGATGACATGTGTGATGAGTTGTCCATTGTTGCATCACATAACTCTGACCTGCACAATAACCAGTAAAGGAACATTCTAAATCTAGAATTCTAATCTCCCCGTCTGATGTTCTGATGTTTTTTCAAGAAGCAATGTTAAGCTGAGGAGAGGATACAACAACAGCCTTAACTGATCATGGTAGGCTTCCTTTTTCGGCAAACATTTATGTTGCTAGGATATGATT
Source organism: Salmo trutta (assembly GCF_901001165.1). Taxonomy (NCBI): domain Eukaryota; kingdom Metazoa; phylum Chordata; class Actinopteri; order Salmoniformes; family Salmonidae; genus Salmo; species Salmo trutta. Next base: position 74,099,303 of record NC_042957.1, on the reverse strand, counting down.
AGAGTATTATGACACTTTTATGCTTAATTGAAAAACAGTGACATAATAACTAAGCAGTAGCTTGCTCATTGGTTAATCTATAGTTGGAGCCAGTAGTTCCTCCACAAAGAAAGTAGGGCGAGGCCAAATCAATCAATGCACATCATCACGTCAACAAAACATTTTTCAGATCCAATGTGATATTTTTGGGGGGTATTTGGAAGTTTTATTGACAGATATAGAATATGAGATGAGTGATACAGTAGTCGTCATAGGCGTCGTAAGGATCGGACTAAGGCGCAGCGGGTAAATTGCTCATCTTCTTAATTTATTAAAGTAACGTGAACACTTAAACAAACCGACGAAACAGTTCCGTAAGGCACACAGGCTATACAGAAAATAACCACCCACAAAACACAAGTGAAAACAAACCCCACTAAATATGGCCTCCAATTAGAGACAACGACAACCAGCTGCCTCTAATTGGAGGTCATTGCCAAAAACCCAACATAGAAATAGAAAACTAGATATACACATAGAAATAGAAAATATAGAACATTTAAAAAAACACCGAAACACACAAAACAAAATCCCCTGCCACGCCCTGACCAAACTACAATGACAAATAACCCATTTTGGGTTGGTAGAACGGGGGATTGAACCGCTGCCTCAGGGCACTGCTAGGGGCCCTATGTGACTTTAAATGGCACAAAGTCTGGAACAATCTAACCTACTCAGTTAATAGTCTATCAATGGAAAGGTTCATGATTAAACTGGTCTACACAGCTAGGCTATATCCTCGTGGCTGACCCTAGCTGTGCCAGTCAATATATGTCTGGGGGTATTTGGGGAAAAGGAATTTTTGTTCTAACCAAATGAACAATAGATATATTATTTTCTATTCTATTCTATGATATTCTGTTCCATGATATTCTATTCCGTGATATTCTATTCTATTCTGTTCTATTATATGATATTCTATTCTATTCTATGATATTCTATTCTATTCTATGATATTCTATTCTATGATATTCTATTCTATGGTATTCCAAAACACAGAAAATATATACTGTCCAATAAAACTACAGAAAATATTCACAGTAGGTAGACCTCTCTACAGTATACACTATTAGTGTGGTCAGTGTGGTGGTGGTATTGGTGACCTTTTACTTGTTTACCCTGAGCCAAAACAGTTCATTCCTATGGAACAAACACACATGACTTCAATAAATCCTCACCGACCACCACCTAGGCATTATGGGTGTGGCTAATCTGCCACAGACAAAGAACAAACTAAAGACCAGTAGACTACTGTTACTTTATTTATCCTGCATCCTGAATCAGTCAGTAGGCTACTGTTACTTTATTTATCCTGCATCCTGAATCAGTCAGTAGGCTACTGTTACTTTATTTATCCTGTATCCTGAATCAGTCAGTAGGCTACTGTTACTTTATTTATCCTGCATCCTGAATCAGTCAGTAGGCTACTGTTACTTTATTTATCCTGAATCCTGAATCAGTCAGTAGGCTACTGTTACTTTATTTATCCTGCATCCTGAATCAGTCAGTAGGCTACTGTTACTTTATTTATCCTGCATCCTGAATCAGTCAGTAGGCTACTGTTACTTTATTTATCCTGCATCCTGAATCAGTCAGTAGGCTACTGTTACTTTATTTATCCTGAATCCTGAATCAGTCAGTAGGCTACTGTTACTTTATTTATCCTGCATCCTGAATCAGTCAGTAGGCTACTGTTACTTTATTTATCCTGCATCCTGAATCAGTCAGTAGGCTACTGTTACTTTATTTATCCTGCATCCTGAATCAGTCAGTAGGCTACTGTTACTTTATTTATCCTGCATCCTGAATCAGTCAGTAGGCTACTGTTACTTTATTTATCCTGCATCCTGAATCAGTCAGTAGGCTACTGTTACTTTATTTATCCTGCATCCTGAATCAGTCAGTAGGCTACTGTTACTTTATTTATCCTGCATCCTGAATCAGTCAGTAGGCTACTGTTACTTTATTTATCCTGCATCCTGAATCAGTCAGTAGGCTATGCTCTCCTCTTTCATGTGTTATTATGGCACACCCCTCTAGCACTACTGGTGCTGCACCTTGCTACTGAACTTACTAGCCCTACCTAATGTTACAGACCTGACCTAATTATACAGACCTTTAATACTAGCCCTACCTAATGTTACAGACCTTTAATACTAGCCCTACCTAATGTTACAGACCTGACCTAATTATACAGACCTGACCTAATGTTACAGACCTTTAATACTAGCCCTACCTAATGTTACAGACCTGACCTAATTATACAGACCTGACCTAATGTTACAAACCTTTAATACTAGCCCTACCTAATGTTACAGACCTGACCCAATTATACAGACCTTTAATACTAGCCCTACCTAATGTTACAGACCTGACCTAATTATACAGACCCGACCTAATGTTACAGACCTTTAATACTAGCCCGACCTAATGTTACAGACCTGACCTAATTATACAGACCTGACCTAATGTTACAGACCTTTAATACTAGCCCTACCTAATGTTCCAGACCTGACCTAATTATACAGACCTGACCTAATGTTACAGACCTTTAATACTAGCCCTACCTAATGTTACAGACCTGACCTAATTATACAGACCTGACCTAATGTTACAGACCTTTAATACTAGCCCTACCTAATGTTACAGACCTTTAATACTAGCCCTACCTAATGTTACAGACCTGACCTAATTATACAGACCTGACCTAATGTTACAGACCTTTAATACTAGCCCTACCTAATGTTACAGACCTGACCTAATTATACAGACCTGACCTAATGTTACAGACCTTTAATACTAGCCCTACCTAATGTTACAGACCTTTAATACTAGCCCTACCTAATGTTACAGACCTTTAATACTAGCCCTACCTAATGTTACAGACCTGACCTAATTATACAGACCTGACCTAATGTTACAGACCTTTAATACTAGCCCTACCTAATGTTCCAGACCTGACCTAATTATACAGACCTGACCTAATGTTACAGACCTTTAATACTAGCCCTACCTAATGTTCCAGACCTGACCTAATTATACAGACCTGACCTAATGTTACAGACCTTTAATACTAGCCCTACCTAATGTTACAGACCTGACCTAATTATACAGACCTGACCTAATGTTACAGACCTTTAATACTAGCCCTACCTAATGTTACAGACCTTTAATACTAGCCCTACCTAATGTTACAGACCTGACCTAATTATACAGACCTGACCTAATGTTACAGACCTTTAATACTAGCCCTACCTAATGTTACAGACCTTTAATACTAGCCCTACCTAATGTTACAGACCTGACCTAATTATACAGACCTGACCTAATGTTACAGACCTTTAATACTAGCCCTACCTAATGTTACAAACCTGACCTAATTATACAGACCTGACCTAATGTTACAGACCTTTAATACTAGCCCTACCTAATGTTACAGACCTTTAATACTAGCCCTACCTAATGTTACAGACCTGACCTAATTATACAGACCTGACCTAATGTTACAGACCTTTAATACTAGCCCTACCTAATGTTGCAGACCTTACCTAATTATACAGACCTTACCTAACGCTACAGATCTTACTAGACCGGACCTAATTCCTACAGAGGTGTTGCGTTCCCTAGGAGAATATACATAAACTACACAGAGCACTGCATGAGGGGGTAGGCTAGCTAGTATAGGTTGGCTATAGAATAACTATTTAACACAGGGGGAACTTTACCTATCGTATCTATCCATGATAAGAGTGCGCATCAATACTTCAATGTCTACCAAACACAATATTATTAACCACACGAGATATGGACACTGTATCTATCCTTAACTACTGCACGAGTTGAGCAAAAGGAATACAACATTCCACACGTGACGAAAATTACATTTTCAGGTCTTAAAAGCCTACTTACCCTCTGCCCACGATAAGTCGCAGAGCCTCCAAGTTGCCATGATAAGCGGCCCATAACGTCGGTGTCATGCCATCTTCATCCGGCGCGTTCAAGTCCTTCCGCGTTGCCTCTTTCAGCAGGTCCAGGTAGCCATCCCGGGCCGCCTTGTGATACCTGTCATTCATGGTATCAACGGGCCCTCGACTCCATTGCTCTCGGTCGTCATCTACCCATCTCTCGGTCTAAATGGCAGGCACCACAGGCTACAGTTCCACTGCCAGCCTCCGCCTGTGTTTCATTGTAAGCAAGCGCCGTGCCTCTGTTCCGGAATGTTATTGTGGCTTATGCCGTTGCAGTGACGGCCGCGCGAGCCGAGAGGGAACGCGCATTTGGTATCCAGGGGCTGTCGCGGCAGGGCTGTTATTAGGTTGTCTGGTCCACAGTAATATCATTGTTCTGGTCTACATGATGTGCACAAAATGCACGGAGTCTAATATAAATGTGAATGAATATAGAAAAATAAAGAAAAAAGCTTGGAATATATAGGCCTTCTTTAAAAATAACTTCAAGTTCAATATTCATATTCTACACATGCAGCCTATACACTCTTAGAAAAAGGCTTCCAAAAGGGTTCTTTGGCTGTCGCCATGGCAGAGCCCTTTTTGTGTCCTGGTAGAACAATTTTGGGTTCCAGGTAGAACCCTTTTTGGTTCCATGTAGAACCCTCTGTGGAAGAACCAAAAAGGGTTCTTCGAAGGGTTTTCCTATTGGGACAGCCAAAGTACCATTTGGTGTTCTAGATAGTGCTTAGGATTGTAGGTATTCATTTCCAATAGCCATTTAGAGTCCGTTGAAATGTTGATTCATGCATAGAACGACATAACATTTGATATGCTTTTAAACATTTCATACGCCATTATAAAGGCTCATACACGCTTATAAGAAGTTCTACCTCATTATAACAGCAGTCTGCCAGTGTTACTGAACAGACCATCATATCCACTGACTCATCATTAAAGGTGTGATGGTATGATTTGAGTTTTGATGAGCACATCACAATATGATGAGCCATGTTGTGACAGTGAAATACTAAAATGTTAAAAGGTGTCTTTCTAAGCAGAAGCTTGTTATACGTCCACACATGAGTGTTCTTTTGATAAATAATTAAAAACACTCCCTATGAGTGGACATATAACAAAGCATGTTGTTTCTCATAGATGTTTGACATTTATGACTGTCTGTACATTGGTGTTGTTGTCTGTAAATCAGGCTGTGGTTGGGGACGGCTATAAAAGCCATGAGGGACACTGCTCTCCCAGGCACTCTGAACCTGATCACACACACCTCCCACAAGGTAAGCAGCTGCTCAGGCATTCTTATATTGATCATCAATGTATTGATTTATAGGTATAAGATTGACTGAGTGAACTTAACCCTGAGTCTAATTAACTCCGATTTTTATGTTGTTCATAGAACTCAAAAACATACTTTATCAAATCAAATTGCTTACTTACAAGACCTTAACCAACAATGCCGTTTTGAGAATACCTAAAAAAAAATTAAAAAATAAAAGTAACAAATAACTAAAGAGCAGCAGTAAAATAACAATAGCAAGGCTATATACAGGGGGTACCGGTATAGAGTCCATGTGCGGGGCCACCGGTTTGTCGAGGTAATTGAGGTAATATGCACATGTAGGTAGAGTTATTAAAGTGACTATGCATAGATAATAACAGAGAGTAGCAACAGCATAAAAGGGGGGACAATGCAAATAGTCTGGGTAGCCATTTGATTAGATGTTCAGGAGTCTTATGGCTTATGGCTTAGGGCCTTCCTCTGACACCGCCTGGTGTAGAGGTCCTGGATGGCAGGAAGCTTGGCCCCAGTGATGTACTGGGCCGTATGCACTACCCTCTGTAGTGCCTTGTGGTCGGAGGCCGAGCAGTTGCCATACCAGGCAGTGATGCAACCCGTCAGGATGCTCTCGATGGTGCAGCTGTAGAACCTTTTGAGGATCTGAAGACCCATGCCAAATCTTTTCAGTCTCCTGAGGGGGTATAGGTTTTGTTGTGCCCTCTTCACGGCTGTCTTGGTGTGTTTGGACCATGTTAGTTTGTTGGTGATGTGGACACCAAGGAACTTGAAGCTCTCAACCTGCTCCACTACAGCCCCGTCGATGAGAATGGGGGCGTGCTCTGTCCTCCTTTTCCTGTAGTTCACAATCAACTCCTTTGTCTTGGTTATTTGTTTTTCATTTGTGTGTACTTAAATGAAGTAACTCAGTAACTCATTATGTCTGACACTCTTATTGACCTGTTAGATAAATAATCCAGTCATGTTCAGGAAACCAATTGCTTTTGATAAACTGAGCAAATAATACTGGGCACTGCAGCCTTTTCTCACCATTAATGTGTTTACCAGACTGCCACTCTAATGCGTTTGTATTGAGATGGTGTGGATGGCTGTAATCAATTCATAGAATGTCAAACTGACCAATTGGAACCCCATTCATAAGCATCCAATTAAATTGATACTATCACAAGTAACCTAGTAGTGTGAGTCCCACTCTCTTTACCTAACATGCTACTCCTTGCCATTCATTGTCATTGCCAAAGAGACTGGCCTTTACACAATCTCAACGTTCGCTGGATTTATGGTGGAGTTGCTCATTGGTTGTTGGAAATAACATTAATATTTTCCATGACAACATGTGGTGCCTCGGAAATAGAAATAGAATTTATAACAAAGTCAAAACCAACATTTAGCTGTTAGCTAGGCAAGTTGTTGTATTTTTACATTTTGTGGTTGGAATTGCAGTATGTATTTAGTGTGAAGAATTTAGACTTCAGCTAGCAACTTTGAACATAGTGTTTTAGTCTGGACAAATAAAAAACGGTTGCTATACCAATGTGTTCTGTGAAGTTCCAATATTTGCATAACTGTTGTGATTGGAGGATAGCTGTGAGGTTGATTGAATCAGGATCAAATCCTCTCATTAATGATAGAAGGTTCATATTTGAAGTTGGAAGAAATGCCAGTCTCTTTTGCACATGACATGGAGTACAAGGAGTGGATTAGCTAAAGAGACTGGTACCCACAAAATCCATAAAATGTTACATTTTCCACAACAATGTATATGCTAATACAGCCATCAATACAGTATAATAAGTACACCCAACTAATTACAGTTTCATCTTAAAAGTACAGAGAACTAGGCTATATCAAGTCCTGTCAACACATTGTAAAAAAAAGTATAGTGAAAAATAAATACAAATACTATTTCAACTGGACTTTTATCAGCATTTACAGTTGGGCTGATTAAAAATGCATGTTCATGTACTGCAAAGTGGATATAATAACTACACCGTCATGTGAATATTTCAGAAATGTCACCGACATATTTCATTACATTGGCTAGGTTATTGTTAGATTGCAAAAAGACTTGCCGCTGCGAGACAGTTTGTCAGTGCTGCAACACAGGCATTTTGAAAAATCACTTTTGAACCAGCACACCTGTATGGTGTGTAATGGTTAATATATTATGAGGAAATTCGGGGATCCAGTAGGGTATTTCCAGTGTACATTATGTTAGCCTGTGATTCACTGTGTTTTCAGACCTCCGTTTTGGTATTGGGGAGTAGCCTACTGTTGTTCTAAGGAACAGTCAGGGCTGCTGTAGAAACAGTCTTATTGGACAGAAACTGAAAATCTACTATTTTTTATAAAAAATAATAAGTTGGTTTCCAGGAAACAAAACATACCCGACCTCATGTAGATAAAATACCAATGTGTGTTAGTAAATATGAACTGTGAGGATTTCTTTGTTAATTTCAATTTAATCAAACACTGGCATTGACCCAAATCAAGCAAGATAAACTCATATTCGTTGAAGCATGGTGGACTGGCACTGCTTCTGATGATAAACAGGGAAATGATAAGAAACCATTATATTGTCATATCACTGACAGGGTTGACATTGCTGATGAAATTAGGTTAGGAGATTGGTTACGGGAAGGAGGGACCTCCTTATACAGGCAGAGCCTTTGAGTGGACGGTTAGGTGTTCACACAACTCTGATCAGTACAGACATACTTTCTGAACTCATTAGAACTTCTACCTTTGGATAGGATTTGACATTTTGAACAGAGCGAGCTTGGATTGTAACAAATCACAAACAAACTGTGGACTAGACCTTTACAGAATGAGAAACATCATGCACTTGACCTTTGGCTTCTTTTCATGCGAATCCAGCAAGATGACATCTGAAGCTGAGATGGCGGATGAGGAGGGCTACATATCCCCCCCGCCCACCCTCCCTTCCACCCCGTGTTCCATCCACTTGGGAGTCCAGGCGGGCAGTATGAGGAGGGGGAGCGACGTCCTCTCAACCAGCAGGGGCACAGTGAGGGAGAGGGGCCGTAACCGCAGCTGGCTACTCTCTAGCATCATCACGGTCAACGTCCTGATCCTAGGTATTGCTCTGGTCAGTGGCAGTGTCTTCAACAACGTCAAGATCAACGCCATCAATCTGCAGATCTTCCTCATCGTCCTCGTCATCCTCACCACTGCCTGGATGCTGTACTACACCATCTACACATCCAGGGAAGATCATGCTGTGCTCTACAAGGATAGCCATGCCGGGCCTGTGTGGCTCAGGGGTAAGAGAAGACACATGCTTTTCTGATCTTCTGGGTCTACAGCTGTTAAATTCCAGAAACTTTTCCAAAGTTCCCAGTTGTTGTTTTTTTTATCCCTGGAAATCTGTGAAGTTTGTGGAATTTTGCAACCTTGCCCTGTAGGATTCACTGTCTGGTAATACCATTGGACATGAATAATCTCTCTTTGGATTGGGGAAGAGTTCTATTCTAATAGGATATAATTTACTATACCTAGACAACGTTTTACATTCACTATTGTCTTGAATGAGTGTGATTATTGAATAAGTGTGAGTGATTGAATGAGTGGGATTATTTCTAATTGGATTTCATTGTGTTTTTTTCTCTAGGTGGACTGGTGCTGTTTGGCATATGCAGTCTGATTATGGACGTGTTTAAGATTGCTAACTACATAGGCTACCTGCACTGTGACTCTGCTGTGAAGATAGTGTTCCCTGTCGTACAAGCTGTATTCATACTTGTCCAGGTAAGAACACAAGTTCTGACATCTGAAATGGAGCTTCCATTAGGTGATATGACATTAAGGAAACCACTGAGGGATTTGGCTGGTGGGAAAAATGCAAGTATAGGTGATCATTGTATCTTTTTCAGACATACTTCCTCTGGCTCCACGCTAAAGACTGTGTACAACTACAACGGAACATAACTCGGTGAGGGTAACTAACTGCTACTGTATAACTGATGATTTATTGATGTTGTAAATTGATGTTTGATTGATGGTTGGACATTTAAACATTGCCAGTTGATCTTAAATTTCACTTGGGAAACATGAAGTCCACTCTATTCTATTAAATTCTGTTCTGTTCTGTTGTATTCTATTCTTACAGAATGAAATAGTATTTAAAAATAGAAAGTACTCTATTCTGAACTCCTGTGTTTCCCTCTTGAAGCTGTGGGCTGATGTTGACTCTGTCTACCAATCTGATGTTGTGGATGGCAGCAGTCACAGAGGAGTCCCTACACCAGACTGTTGTTCCCCCAGAGGACGGCAACAGCACACATTCCTATGACATCAGAGGTGGAGAATATTGTGTTGTTGAATCTTCTCTCTAGCAAATCTAAATAAAATACTACAGGGTTGGGGTCAATTCCATTTCAATTCAGTATGTAAACTGAAATGGGAATTCCTTGTTTAAATGAAGGATCAATAAAATAAAATACATTTTCAGTTTACTTTCTGAATTTACTGAATTGAAATAGAACTGCCCCCGACTATGAAATACAACCAACCAACATAACAGAAAATCACCTCACAAGTCAAACAATAAAGCTCATCTTTCATTTTATTTCAGCCCCTGGCGGATACAGCAGCTGTAACTGCAGCCACTCTGCCTGTGCCGTCTTAGAGAAGGCCTATTACTACCTGTACCCCTTCAACATCGAGTACAGCCTGTTTGCCTCGGCCATGGCCTACGTCATGTGGAAGAACGTGGGCCGCCTGGTAGATGAGCACAACCACCACTCGCTCCATTTCCGCTTGAAGGACGTGCTGGTGGGGCCTGCGGTCGGGCTGGTCATGCTGGTGGCGGGCCTGGGAACCTTCGTCATCTACAAGGTGGACGTGGAGAAGGGGGACCCAGGGAAACGTGACACGGTGCTGATGATACACTACGTGATGAATACGGTGGCTGTGACGCTCATGTCCGTCTCGACCGTGGCTGGTTGCGCCATCTACCGGCTGGACCAGAGGGACCATGTGTCGGGGAAGAATCCCACACGGAGCCTGGATGTAGGCTTGCTGATCGGCGCCTCAATCGGACAGTTCACCATCTGTTATTTCACCATTGTGGCTGTGGTGGCAACGGGGGCCGAGGGCCACCTCAACGCTCTCAACCTGGCTGTCTCCCTGCTCACTGTGATCCAGCTCTGCCTGCAGAACATCTTCATCATCGAGGGCCTGCATCGCGAGCCCTTCCACGAAGACATGCACCAGGCCTCTGTATTCACAAACCCATACGTCCTTCAAGCCCAAGCCCATAGAGACATACACAACCTCCCAGGGACATTCATGGAGACCAAGTCGTCCCCGGCCCTCACAGTTCACAGTATGCATGTTGCTCCTTCTGCTCCTTCTGGCTCCCCCCTGCCTCAACGCCATAGGCTGACCTGGAAGAGGAGGGCCCTGAAGGAGATCTGTGCATTTCTGATGCTCTGCAACATCCTTGTGAGTAGCCTAATGAGTACCCACCACTGTCCTTTTCAAAATGGCTCTTTTAAAGGGCTTGTTAACCTAGGGTATTGTCCTTTCATCCAAAACAGTTTTTATTAAGTTTGGATGAAACACCCTACCCACAGGGCACTCACTGGTTGAATCAACGGTGTTTCAATTAAATGACGTTGAATTGACGTCTGTGCCCAGTGGGTAGGTACAGTACTTCGAAAATAAACGGAAACTACTGAACCATCCCTTTAAATTCAGTTTTTTCCATGTTTGCCTAACTTGCTCATGAGCCAAAGGGCTCCCTAGGATTTGTGCAGTACAATACAACATATTAGAGTATGATCGTAACTAGTATGTTTAAGTTGAAAGATTGTACTGAACATCTTGACTCTGTTTCCATTGACAGCTCTGGATCATGCCGGCGTTTGGCGCCCGCCCTCAGTTTGACAACACGATTGGAGCAGAGTTCTACGAGTTCACCATGTGGGCGGCAGTTGTGAATATCGGACTCCCCTTCGGAATCTTTTACCGTATGCACTCAGTCGCCAGCCTCTTTGAGGTCTTCCTAACCTCCTAAACTGGAAAATGACAGAAACAATTCTGAAAATGTATAAAGATATTTTTTTTTACAGTCTATGTTTTATTGTTATACTTTGTTCTGTCCTGAGCATGCACTGAAACATATATAAATGATATAAACAATAACATTATATAATACAATTTCATTTTGAATGAAATATGTCAATATCAGTGAGCTATTAAACTATATCTAGTAAACTGTATAAATACTTGTATATTAAATTATAATTGATGATGACTTTGTAATAAATTGCACATACATTTACATAAAACTTTTCTGGGATATGAGTCATTCTTCTTTGTGGCACACTGTAATACAACACAGACCAATCACTGGCACTGCTTATTTTTACTATTTCATGAGTTTACAACAACTCTCTTACCTATAACACAACATATAACGTTTTATCACCCCATTGATTACAAACATGGTTAAAACTATAATTTTAATCTGATGGATGGTACATTTTTGCATCCATAGACTCTCCACCCCCGTCCCTCAAGTGTTTAGCAAAGCAAGTGGGGGAACGACCGCATTGTTCTTGTTTGAATCTCAGGTTGCCAGTTTGTAACAATCCCAGGTTGTAACTACCCTAGTAAAACTGACTATCCAACCGATCCTCGACTTCGGCGATGTCATCTACAAAATAGCTTCCAATACTCTACTCAGCAAATTGGATGCAGTCTATCACAGTGCCATCCGCTGTGTTACCACAGCGGATGCGCCTAATACAACCCACCACTGCGACCTGTATGCTCTAGTCGGCTGGCCCTCGCTACATATTCGTCGCCAGACCCACTGGCTCCAGGTCATCTGTAAGTCTATGCTAGGTAAAGCTCTGCCTTATCTCACCTCACTGGTCACAATAACAACGCCCACCTGTAGCACGAGCTCCAGCAGGTATATCTCGGTGGTCATCCCCAAAGCCAACACCTCCTTTGGCCGCCTTTCCTTACAGTTCTCTGCTGCCAGTGACTGGAATGAATTGCAAAAATCGCTGAAGCTGGAGACTTACATTTCCCTCACTAACTTTAAACATCAGCTATCTGAGCAGCTAACCGATCGCTGCAGCTGTACATAGTCCATCTGTAAATAGCCCACCCAATCTACCTACCTCATCCTCAAATAGTTTTTATTTACTTTGCTGCTCTTTTGCACACCAGTATCACTACTTACACACCATAATCTGCTCATCATCATCTGCTCATCTATCACTCCAGTGTTAATCTGCTAAATTGTAGTTACTTTGCTACTATGGCCTATTTATTGCCATACTGTCATGTTCGTCCTTCAAGGAAGACCAAGGCGCAGTGTGTGTATCATTCCACATTTTATTATAACTGTGAAACTATGCAAGACATACAAATAAACTAATAAACAAAACAACAAACCGTGACGAAGAGGTGCAACATACACTTACTCAAAAAATAATCTCCCACAACTCCTAGTGGGAGAAACAACAACTTAAATATGATCCCCAATTAGAGACAACGATGACCAGCTGCCTCTAATTGGAGATCATCCCATAAAACCCCAACATAGAAATACAACAACTAGAACCCCACATAGAAATACATAAACTAGACAAACCCCCAACATAGAAAAGGAAACTAGAACCAACATAGACATAAATAAACTAGACAAAACCCTCTGTCACGCCCTAACCTACTCTACCATAGAAAAATAAAAGCTTTCTATGGTCAGGACGTGACACACCTCCTTATGCCATTTGCACACACTGTATATAGACTTTTTTTTCTCTATTGTGTTATTGACTGTACGCTTGTTAATTCCATGTGTAATTCTCTGTGTTGTTTCTGTCGCACTGCTTTGCTTTATCTTGGCCAGGTCACAGTTGTAAATTAGAACTAGTTCTCAACTAGCTTACCTGGTTAAATAAAAGGTGAAATAGGTTTTTTTGAATATATAATATTATGTACAGTACACCCAAAACAATATTTAACCAGTGTTCTCTTCTCTGTATTATCAAAGGTATTTTGGTCTGGCTTCCTCTTTCTGTTCTGCCTACTCCAGATTCCACTGTGTTACATAGCTCAACTAGCCTGGTCCCAGATCTGTTTGGGTTATACAGCTCAACTAGCCTGGTCCCAGATCTGTTTGGGTTATATAGCTCAACTAGCCTGGTCCCAGATCTGTTTGGGTTACATAGCTCAACTAGCCTGGTCCCAGATCTGTTTGGGTTATACAGCTCAACTAGCCTGGTCCCAGATCTGTTTGGGTTACACAGCTCAACTAGCCTGGTCCCAGATCTGTTTGGGTTACATAGCTCATCTAGCCTGGTCCCAGATCTGTTTGGGTTACATAGCTCAACTAGCCTGGTCCCAGATCTGTTTGGGTTATATAGCTCAACTAGCCTGGTCCCAGATCTGTTTGGGTTATATAGCTCAACAAGCCTGGTCCCAGATCTGTTTGGGTTATACAGCTCAACTAGCCTGGTCCCAGATCTGTTTAGGTTACATAGCTCATCTAGCCTGGTCCCAGATCCGTTTGGGTTATACAGCTCAACTAGCCTGGTCCCAGATCTGTTTGGGTTACATAGCTCATCTAGCCTGGTCCCAGATCTGTTTGGGTTATACAGCTCAACTAGCCTGGTCCCAGATCTGTTTGGGTTACATAGCTCAACTAGCCTGGTCCCAGATCTGTTTGGGTTACATAGCTCAACTAGCCTGGTCCCAGATCTGTTTGGGTTACATAGCTCAACTAGCCTGGTCCCAGATCTGTTTGGGTTATACAGCTCAACTAGCCTGGTCCCAGATCTGTTTGGGTTACATAGCTCAACTAGCCTGGTCCCAGATCTGTTTGCGTTATACAGCTCAACTAGCCTGGTCCCAGATCTGTTTGGGTTACATAGCTCAACTAGCCTGGTCCCAGATCTGTTTGGGTTATACAGCTCAACTAGCCTGGTCCCAAATACTTATTTCCCTCATTAAAATGCAAATCAATTTATAACATTTTTGACATGCGTTTTTCTGGATATTTTTGTTGTTATTCTGTCTCTCACTGTTCAAATAAAACTACCATTAAAATTATAGACTGATCCTTTCTTTGTCAGTGGGCAAACGTACAAAATCAGCAGGGGATCAAATACTTTTTTCCCCAACTGTGTGTGTGTGTATATATATATATATATATTCACACACGTTTCCACCACAAACATATATATATATATATATATATATATAGCTCAAAAAAATAAAGGGAACACTTAAACAACACATCCTAGATCTGAATGAAAGAAATAATCTTATTAAATACTTTTTTCTTTACATAGTTGAATGTGCTGACAACAACATCACACCAAAATAATAAATGGAAATCCAATTTATCAACCCATGGAGGTCTGGATTTGGAGTCACACTCAAAATTAAAGTGGAAAACCACACTACAGGCTGAGCCAACTTTGATGTAATGTCCTTAAAACAAGTCAAAATGAGGCTCAGTAGTGTGTGTGGCCTCCACGTGCCTGTATGACCTCCCTACAAAGCCTGGGCATGCTCCTGATGAGGTGGCGGATGGTCTCCTGAGGGATCTCCTCCCAGACCTGGACTAAAGCATCCGCCAACTCCTGGACAGTCTGTGGTGCAACGTGGCGTTGGTGGATGGAGCGAGACATGATGTCCCAGATGTGCTCAATTGGATTCAGGTCTGGGGAACGGGCGGGCCAGTCCATAGCATCAATGCCTTCCTCTTGCAGGAACTGCTGACACACTCCAGCCACATGAGGTCTAGCATTGTCTTGCATTAGGAGGAACCCAGGGCCAACCGCACCAGCATATAGTCTCACAAGGGGTCTGAGGATCTCATCTCGGAACCTAATGGCAGTCAGGCTACCTCTGGCGAGCACATGGAGGGCTGTGCGGCCCCCAAAGAAATGCCACCCCACACCATGACTGACCCACCGCCAAACCGGTCATGCTGGAGGATGTTGCAGGCAGCAGAACGTTCTCCACGGCGTCTCCAGACTCTGTCACGTCTGTCACGTGCTCAGTGTGAACCTGCTTTCATCTGTTAAGAGCACAGGGCGCCAGTGGCGAATTTGCCAATCTTGGTGTTCTCTGGCAAATGCCAAACGTCCTGCACGGTGTTGGGCTGTAAGCACAACCCCCACCTGTGGATGTCGGGCCCTCATACCACCCTCATGGAGTCTGTTTCTGACCGTTTGAGCAGACACATGCACATTTGTGGCCTGCTGGAGGTCATTTTGCAAGGCTCTGGCAGTGCTCCTCCTGCTCCCCTTTGCACAAATGCAGAGGTAGCGGTCCTGCTGCTGGGTTGTTGCCCTCCTACGGCCTCCTCCACGTCTCCTGATGTACTGGCCTGTCTCCTGGTAGCGCCTCCATGCTCTGGACACTACGCTGACAGACGCAGCAAACCTTCTTGCCACAGCTCGCATTGATGTGCCATCCTGGATGAGCTGCACTACCTGAGCCACTTGTGTGGGTTGTAGACTCCGTCTCATGCTACCACTAGAGTGAAAGCACCGCCAGCATTCAAAAGTGACCAAAACATCAGCCAGGAAGCATAGGAACTGAGAAGTGGTCTGTGGTCCCCACCTGCAGAACCACTCCTTTATTGGGGGTGTCTTGCTAATTGCCTATAATTTCCACATGTTGTCTATTCCATTTGCACAACAGCATGTGAAATGTATTGTCAATCAGTGTTGCTTCCTAAGTGGACAGTTTGATTTCACAGAAGTGTGATTGACTTGGAGTTACATTGTGTTGTTTAAGTGTTCCCTTTATTTTTTTGATCAGTATTGTATATATATATATATACATACATACATACATACATACATACATACATACATACATACATACATACATACATACACACATACATACATACATATATACACACACACACACACACTTGTGGTGGAAGCATGTGTTGTCTGAATGCAGCTGTATTGACCCTCTGGGCAAAATAAACTTGGTTAAGCTTTCATAATGTCCGTTAGAACCTAACACTGGTAATAGATCATTTGTTGGATTACTTGTGAGGCACAGCTAGGAGAACATTGCTTATTTTTTTAACTGGACTGATGGCCTGCAGTCTTCCAGCTGATAGCGAAACTGGGCCTGAGGTCCCTGGCCAGCTTGATATTCCCAGGTTCTGAACCATTGGGTGCTGGTAAAGGAATTGAGTCCTGGTCTGCTTAGACTCTCCTCTTTCAAACTGTCACAGTTTTTGGCCTCTATTGTCTCTAGATCCTGATAGGCTCATTGCACCTCTCCTGTGAGATAGTTGGCTAGAAGAGCTGACCACGTCATCCAGTCCCATAATGCTGTCTGCCACTCTCTCAAATGTCAAGAGATAGGCCTCTGGGTCATCATCATCAGTCATCTTAGGGAGGGTCTCTCTGGCCTTACTGGCGGGTGAGGGAAGAGGGACCAGACCCGCAGCTGCTCCAACAGGCCCCATTTGAGCTTCCAGGGAACCCATTTGTTGTATGAGGCCGGCCATGCCTTCTACCATGGTATTGGAGGTCTGTTGGTTGACTCCATGAAGATTTATCCCAGCATGTTTTCCAACTCCAGGGTTGGACATGGTTTCACTCTAGCGCAAAAGCAAAACGAAAGGGGGAAAAAAGTTGTTGGGAAGGATTGGGTGTGCTCGACTACACAAGCAGCAATGAGTAAACACACAACAACAGAGCTCAAGTTTCACATAGTTTTAGCTTTCAGTGTCTCTGGCGTTGTAGTCCACAAGCCGATCAGGCAAGAGAGTGGTTAGATGGCGGCCACCTGTAGTCTCTTGTGGTGGTGTTTGATGCCAATCCATATATCGCCATTCCAGACATTAAATATGAGCCATCCTCCGCTCAGCAGCCCCCACTACTGAGAACACACCCTGGAATACTGTCTGGCCCCTTCTGAAGACTCTGTAAACAGCGAGAACGAGAGATTTGAAAGCAGCATTCCAGGGCCAACTACTTCCCCAGAGTCAGATGAACTCTTGGATACCATGTCCAGTGGTTTTAACAGAGAGAGATTATTAGTTTCCAGTGATTTTCAGGGAAAAAACTAAAACTGTGAACTCTGGAAAAGTTTCTGGAATTTAGCAGCTGTAGACCTAGAAGATCAGAAAAGCATGCGTCTTCTCTTACCCCTAAGCCAAACAGGCCCGGCATGGCTATCCTTGTAGAGCA
This sequence comes from Salmo trutta, assembly GCF_901001165.1. Classification (NCBI taxonomy): domain Eukaryota; kingdom Metazoa; phylum Chordata; class Actinopteri; order Salmoniformes; family Salmonidae; genus Salmo; species Salmo trutta. Next base: position 74,081,787 of record NC_042957.1, on the reverse strand, counting down.
CAGCTTGATCTTCCCTGGATATATGAGAGAGAATGAGAGAGAGTATGAGAGAGAGAATGAGAGAGAGAATGAGAGAGAGAATGTGAGAAAGAAAGAGAATGTGAGAGAGAAAGAGAATGTGTGTGTGTGTGTGTGTGTGTGTGTGTGTGTGTGTGTGTGTGTGTGTGAGAGAGAGAGAGAGCGAGAGAGAGAGCGAGCACGAGAGTTAGAGTTTAAGTGGGAGAGTAGGCCCACTGTGGCTTCCTAACTGCTCCCCTTGAGTGAGGTCCAGCTTGCACTCTCGTGCCAGCCAGTTGATTAGGGAATGCCTTACAGGTGTGCTGATTAGTAATCCTGCACAGCTGTGTTGGGTGAGCAGAGTTTTGGCGCTGTCTTCGGCTGGCCTGGTGCTGGAGGTAGTGAAGCCTTCCACAGTGCGGAACTGAGCGCTGCTGTCCACTGTGCTGCAGCCAGTGTCCCTGTCCATGGTGCTGAAGTGAGTGCACCTGTCTACTATGCTGAGGTGGGTGGCTCTGTCCATGGTGCTGCACTGGGAGTCCTTCAGCCACACCTATGCCCATGCCTCTCACGGTGCCACAGGACCCTCAAGCATAGTACGGTGTTGTTATTGTCGAAACGTGCATGAAATGCATTGAGTTTGTCTGGAAGAGAGGCATCATTGGGTAGAACATGGCTGAGTCTTCCTTTGTAATTTGTAATGGACTGCAGCCCCTGCCAAATGCGGTGGGCATCGGAGCTTATGTAGTATGATTCCACCTTATACCTATATTTTTATTTTGTTTGTTAGCCCTGTGTGCTGTATCCCTGTCCTTTAGCATAGCGCCAACCTCAGAGTTAATACAAGGCTTCTGATTGGGGAAGCAGCAAACCTTCACAATGGGGACAGTGTCGCAGATGCATTTCCTTATGAAGCCGGTGACGGAGGAGCTCGTCGATGTTGTCGACAGAGTATCTGAACATATTTCAATCAGTGCAAACAAAGCAGTCCTGTAGCATAATCTCTGATTCTGATGACCATTTCTCAACGGTGCGAGTCACAGGTACTTCCTGTTTGAGCTTTTGCTTGAAAACAGGAAGCAGGAGTACGGAGTAATGATCTGATTTGACGAATGGCGGACAAGGAAGGGCCTTGTATGCTTGCTAGTTGGTAGAGTAACAGTGGTCTAGTAGATGTGTTGATGGAAGTTGGGCATAACGTGTCATAGTGACGCTGAATTAAAATCAGCGGTGACAAGGAAGGCAGCCTCCGGATGTACGTTTTCCTGCTTGTTTATAGCCTAGTACAGTTCGTTAAGTGCCAGCTTGTTATATTTCCTGTCCTGAGGTGGAATGTTTACAACAGTCATGATAACAGCTGAAAACTCCTTCAGGAGGTGGAAGGGTCGGCATTTGACCATCAGGTATTCCAAGACAGGTGAGCAATGGGTCGAGACTACCCCTGCACATGAGTCAGCACATCATTTGTTGTTGATGAAGAGGCAAACCCCTCCCCCTCTCGATTTCCCTGACTCTACTGTCTTATACGCTTGTTGAATGGATAGTACATTGAGTTGGATAGTCATGGCATGTATCTTGTCCGAAAGCCATGTTTCAGAAAAGCAGTGAACATTTCAGTATCAAGAGTCCCGTTGGTACATCTTATTATCAAGTGACTGTACAATGGGCAATAAAATGGAGGGAAGAGGTGTTCGGTTTTACCTTCACCTTGATCTCGTCAGGAATCCCCCTCTCCTGCCTCTGTAGCGCTTGTGTTTATTTTGGGTTGGAATTACAGAAAGAGCCCAGGGCAGATGAGTCGAAGTCGAAGTTAAAGTTGAAGCCAGAATTGGGGTAAGTAGCAGATCTGATGTTCAGATGTTCTTGTCGGTTATAACAGATGATAGTGGATACATTTCGTGAAAATAAAGTAAGATAAATGCCAAAAGAAACACATAATAGCAGAGTTGGGTCGGAGTTCGCAAAACAGCAGCAACAGCGCCATCTTTACTATCACTATGACACGTTATGCCCAACTTCCATCAACACATCTTCTAGACCACTGTTACTCTACCAACTAGCAAGCATACAAGGCCCTTCCTTGTCCTGTTCCCAAGAAAGCTAAGGTAACTGAGCTAAATGACTACCGCCCTGTAGCACTCACTTCCGTCATCATGAAGTGCTTTGAGAGACTAGTCAAGGACCATATGACCTCCACCCTACCTGACACCCTAGACCCACTCCAATTTGTTTATCGACCCAATAGGTCCACAGACGACGCAATCACCACCACACTGCACACTGCCCTAACCCATCTGGACAAGAGGAATACCTATGTAAGAATGCTGTTCATCGATTACAGCTCAGCATTTAACACCATAGTACCCTCCGAACTCGTCATTAAGCGAGAGACCCTGGGTCTCGACCCCACCCTGTGCAACTGGGTCCTGGACTTCCTGACAGGCCGCCCCCAGGTGGTGAGGGTAGGTAACAACATCTCCCCCCCGCTGATCCTCAACACTGGGTCCCCACAAGGGTGCGTTCTCAGCCCTCTCCTGTACTCCCTGCTCACCCACGACTGCGTGGCCATGCACGCCTCCAACTCAATCACCAAGTTTGCAGACGACACTACAGTGGTAGGCTTGATTACCAACAATGACAAGACGTCCTATAGGGAGGAGGTGAGGGCCCTCGGAGTGTGGTGTCAGGAAAATAACCTCACACTCAATGTCAACAAAACAAAAGAGATGATCGTGGACTTCAGGAAACAGCAGAGGGAGCAGCCCCCTATCTACATTGACGGGACAGTAGTGGAGAAGGTGGAGAGTTTTAAGTTCCTTGCTTACATATCACGGACAAACTGAAATGGTCCACCCACACAGACAGTGTGGTGAAGAAGGCGCAGCAGCGCCTCTTCAACCTCAGGAGGCTGAAGAAATTCGGCTTGTCACCAAAAACACTCACAAACTTTTACAGATGCACAATCGAGAGCATCCTGTCGGGCTGTATCACCGCCTGGCACGGCAGCTGCTCCACCCACAACCGGAAGGCTCTCCAGAGGGTAGTGAGGTCTGCACAACGCATCACCGGGGGCAAACTACCTGCCCTCCAGGACACCTACACCACCCGATGTCACAGGAAGGCCAAAAAGATCATCAAGGACAGCAACCACCCGAGCCACTGCCTGTTCACCCCGCTAACATCCAGAAGGCGAGGTCAGTACAGGTGCATCAACGCTGGGACCAAGAGACTGAAAAACAGCTTCCATCTCAAGGCCATCACTGTTAAACAGCCATCACTAACATTGAGTGGCTGCTGCCAACATACTGACTCAACTCAAGCCACTTTAATAATGGGAAAATTGATGTAATCAATTTATCACTAGCCACTTTATATTATTTATATTATATAATGTTTACATAACCTACATTATTCATCTCATATGTATATACTGTACGCTATACCATCTACTGCATCTTGCCATCTTGATGTAATTAGATGTATCACTAGCCACTTTAAACAATGCCACTTTATATAATGTTTTCATACCCTACATTACTCATCTCATATGTATATACTGTACTCTATACCATCTATTACATCTTGCCTATGCTGTTCGGCCATCACTCATTTATATATTTTTATGTACATATTCGTATTAATTCCTTTACACTTGTGTGTATAAGGTAGTTGTTGTGGAATTGTTAGGTTATATTACTTGTTAGATATTACTGCATGGTCGGAACTAGAAGCACAAGCATTTCGCTACACTCGCGTTAACACCTGCTAACCACGTGAATGTGACAAATACATTTGATTTGATTTATTCCAGAAGCCACCCATAAGGCTAAGTGAGATTGTGAAATATCTATGTGCTATTATTAACAGCAACCATTGAGGTGATTCCCATGTTTTTCACCTCTCCTGTCATGTTTCGTCAGTGATTACTTCAAGGAAGGGAGGACTTGCACATCATCATCTGCACATCTATCACTCCAGTGTTAACTTGCTAAATTGTAATTACTTCGCTACTATGGCCTATTTATTGCCTTGCCTCCTCACGCCATTTGCACACACTGTATATAGACTTTCTTTTTTTATATTGTGTTATTGACTGTACGCTTGTTTATTCTATGTGTAACTCTGTGTTGTTGTTTTTGTCGCACTGCTTTGCTTTATCTTGGCCAGGTTGCAGCTGTAAATGAGAATTTGTTCTCAGCTGGCCTACCTGGTTAAATAAAGGTGGAATAAAATAAAGGAGGATGCACTTTAAGCAACATTAATGGGGCATATGGTTAGACAGTACTGCCATCTATGGTCCAAATGAAGAACAGAAAAAAGAAAGTACAACTAAGCTCTGGATCAGAAAATGATTCTTATGGTCCTTTCAAATGCAGTATGACCTTAATGAAATAAAGGAATTAAAAGGCTTTACCGGTTTCCTTTATGAAACATTTATAATATAGTATTATACAGCATAATTCAAGAAAAAATAACTACTTTAAACATCAAGCACAGTATTTACAGTTGACAATGCTGATTGCAAAATGACATGCAGACAAATATAACAATGTACATGTAAGATAGCCATTAACTTTTACACAGTAACATAAAGTCAGTTTGGATATTTATTTATTTCAGTCTGGAACAGACAATAGTGTCCTTTTCAAGTTCCTGAAGAGATGCTGTCACGTTTCCTTAAGGGCAGGAGGAAGGGGCAGAGTCGAGAGCAGGAGACTGAGGTCCAGTAGTGCCGAAGTTTTATTCACACCGAAACAATCTGTGGTCAAAAAGGCACAGGGTGCGCCCAACACCCAAAAGGGAAAACAGGTAACCACGAACGAATACGCACGGGGCGCAGCCCGGCAATATAATCATACAAAGTGCCACGCTGAAAAAATCAACAACAACAACAACAACAACAACAACAACAACGTACACTACACACTGCCCGTCGACATACAATTAATCCCGCACGAATACAGAACACAAAGGAACAAACTAAATACCCCCCCCCACTAATGACAGACAAGGAACAGGTGCGGACCTAGACAGACAAAAACCAAAGAACACAGAAACATAGATCGGTGGCAGCTAGTAGACCGGCGACGACGACCGCCGAGCGCCGCCCGACCGAGGAGGGGCGCCACCTTCTGTGGATACTGTGACAGATACAGTACCCTGTCACATTGCCACTTTACAAAGAACACAGCAGTAAGGCCTCGTTGGAGGAGTGCGATTTCACAACATGACACATTCTCACTTTAATGTGTCAATTAAATACAATTAATGTGAAATAGCAATGCCATCCAATAATATTTTAGGCTGCTGTCTAAAAGTGTCATTTTGATGTCTCTGCAACATGTTATAATAACTTTCATGAATAAGCAACAGTAAACAATTTGTAAGTATACTCTAAAAATGATGGGTTCAACAAGGGTTCTTCTAAGATCCTCAAAGTTCTTTGAAGATCCCTATAGGAGGTGTGGTTCATCGAGGAACCTCCACTTGCAGGAACCTGACTGCCCAACTGAAACATTTGGGTTTGAATTTGAAAAAACAGCAGGTGCAGGCACTTCACTGAAACAATTAAAGATCTCAATTTGTCCCTTGTGTGATCTAAATTGATATTGTTTTAAATGTTTTCTTTTTTATTTAACCTTTATTTAACTAAGCAAGTCAGTTAAGACAAATTCTAATTTACAATGACGGCCTACCAAAAGGCAAAAGGCCTCCTGCTGGGACGGGGGCTGGGATTAAAAATTCAAAATAAAATAAAAATATAGGACAAAACACACATCACAACAAGAGAGACACCACAACACTATATAAAGAGAGACATAAGACATAACACATAACAATACATCACGCAAAGCAGCCACAACTGTCAGTAGAGTGTCCATGATTGAGTCTTTGAATGAAGAGATGGAGATAAATTGGTCCAGTTTGAGTGTTTGTTGCAGCTCGTTCCTGTCGCTAGCTGCGGCGAACTGAAAAGAGGAGCGACCCAGGGATGTGTGTGCTTTGGGGACCTATAACAGAATGTGACTGGCAGAACGGGTGTTGTATGTGGAGGATGAGGGCTGCAGTAGATATCTCAGATAGGGGGGAGTGAGGCCTAAGAGGGTTTTATAAATAAGCATCAACCAGTGGGTCTTCAAATCAAATCAAAGTTTATTTGTCACATGCGCGGAATACAACAGGTGTAGACCTTACAGTGAAATGCTTACCTACAGGCTCTAAGCAACAGTGCAATGAACAAAAATTTAAAAAAGGTATTAGTAAAGAAATAAAAACAACAGTAAAAGGACAGTGAAAAACAGTAGCGAGGCTATAACAGTAGCGAGGCTACATACAGGCATCGGTTTGTCGGGCTGATTGAGGTAGTATGTACATGTAGATATGGTTAAAGTGACTATGCATATACGATAAACAGAGAATAGCAGTAGCGTAAAAGAGGGGTTGGCGGTTGGTGGGTGGCTGGACACAATGCAGATAGCCCGGTTAGCCAATGTGCGGGGGCACTGGTTGGTCGGGCCAATTGAGGTAGTATGTAAATGAATGTATAGTTAAAGTGACTATGCATATATGATAAACAGAGAGTAGTAGTAGCGTAAAAGAGGCGTTGGGGCCTTCCTCTGACACCGCCTGGTGTAGAGGTCTGGAAGGCAGGAAGCTTAGCCCCAGTGATGTACTGGGCCGTACGCACTACCCTCTGTAGTGCCATGCGGTCGGAGGCCGTGCAGTTGCCGTACCAGGCAGTGATGCAACCAGTCAGGATGCTCTCGATTTTGCAGCTGTAGAACCTGTTGAGGATCTGAGGACCCATGCCAAATCTTTTTAGTGCAACAGGTATACAGAGATGACCAGTTTACAGAGTATTATAGAGTGCAATGATGTGTCCTATATGGAGCATTGGTGGCAAATCTGATGGCCGAATGGTACAGAACATCTAGCCGCTCGAGAGCACCCTTACCTGCCGATCTATAAATTACGTCTCCGTAATCTAGCATGGGTAGGATGGTCATCTGAATCAGGGTTAGTTTGGCAGCTGGGGTGAAAGAGGAGCGATTATGATAGAAGAAACCATGTCTAGATGTAACTTTAGCCTGCAGCTTTGATATGTGCTGAGAGAAGGACAGTGTACCATCTAGCCATACTCCCAAGTACTTGTATGAGGTGACTACCTCAAGCTCTAAATCCTCAGAGATAGTTTGACTGTTTGTCACGACTACTGCCGAGGGCGGCTCCTCTCCCTGTTCGGGTGGAGCTCGGCGGTCGTCGTCACCGGCTTACTAGCTGCCATCGATCCCTTTTTCGTTTTTCTGTTAGTTATGTCTTTATGAGTTACACCTGTTTCCCATTAGTAATTAGTTTTATTATTTAAGCCCGCCTCTCCACCTGTTCTGTGTGCGGGCTTGTTACTTGTCGTCACTTTGTATGTTTTGTGGTACATGTATTTTGGACTTCAGGGTTATTGTTTCGCCCTGTTGTATTTGGACATATTTCCTTGGTTTTCAGTACTTATTAAACTACATATTGTACCAAACATTTTCCTGCTTCCTGTGCCTGACTCCACACCCACGAAGCCCAAAGTGTTACAGAAGCCCGCACCATAGAAATGGAGTCAGCAGAAGCAGCCACCACCCCACTACCATCGATGGAGGAACGGGTCCTCCATCACACCACCATTCTCCATCAGATTGGGTCAGCCATGGACCAGATGATGGAGAGAATGGATGGATGGGAGAGGAGTGGTCTCCTTCCTTCACCTCCGGTTCACCCGACGAGCTCACCTCTGGGGCACTACGTCTTACGCCTCCGAGGGAGTATGATGGAGCAGCAGCAGGGTGCCAGGGATTCCTATTACAACTTGAATTATACCTGGCGACCGTGAGGCCGACTCCCTCGGGGGAGGAGAGCGTGAGCCTCCTCATCTCCTGCTTGACGGGCCGAGCATTGGAGTGGGCCAACGCTGTGTGGAATGGACCCGATTCCGCACGAAACAACTACCCTGAGTTCACCCGCCGTTTCAGGGCCATCTTCGATCATCCCCCGGAAGGAAGAGCGGCGGGTGAACGACTGTTTCACCTTAGGCAGGAGATGAGGAGCGCGCTAGATTTTGCCCTAGAATTCCGGACTTTGGCGGCTGGAGCTGGGTGGAACGACAGGGCCCTAATAGATCACTACCGGTGTAGCCTCAGGGAGGACGTCTGCAGGGAGCTAGCGTGTCGGGACACTACACTCTCCCTAGATGAACTGATCGACATGTCTATACGACTGGACAATCTGCTGGCTGCCCGCGGGCGTTCAGAGAGGGTCCTGTCAGTTCCAGCTCCTAGCCTGCCTGCACCCATTCCTATGGAGCTCGGGGGAACTGCGTCAAGGGGAACTGGAGGAGGGCGCCCCTCCTGCACCAATTGTGGTCGACGAGGACACACGGCCGACCGGTGCTGGGGGGTCCCTCTGGGAGTCGAGAGGGCAGGCAGAACACTCCTCGTTCATCCCAGGTGAGTCAGCACCACACTCACCCAGAATCCTCTGTTGGTCACGTGGTTGTTTACATTTTTTTCCTTGATTTTGCTCCCTTTTCCCAGCATAAGGCGCTAGTCGATTCAGGCGCAGCTGGGAACTTTATGGATAGCGGACTAGCCCTTAAGTTGGGAATTCCGCTGGTACCATTAGATTCCCCTTTCCCCGTGCACTCCTTAGATAACTGACCATTAGGGTCAGGGCTGGTCAGGGAGACCACGGTGCCACTGGACTTGGTAACGCAGGGGAATCATAAGGAACGAATTAGTTTCTTTATTATCGACTCACCTGCGTTTCCAGTGGTGCTGGGGGTGCCCTGGTTAGCTAGTCACAATCCTAAGATTTTGTGGAAACAGGGGATTCTCCAGGGATGGTCAGAGGAGTGTTCAGGTAGATGTCTAGGTGTTTCCATCGGTGCCACGTCGGTGGAGAGTTCAGACCAGGTTTCCACTGTGCGCATTCCCCCTGAATATGCCGATTTTGCTCTCGCCTTCTGTAAAAAGAAGGCGACTAAATTACCACCTCATCGACCGGGGGATTGTGCAATAGACCTCCAGGATAACGCTGCGCTTCCTAAGAGTCACGTGTACCCATTGTCCCAGGAGGAGACGTTGGCTATGGAGACATATGTCACGGAAGCTCTGGGGCAAGGGTACATTCAGCCCTCCATTTCACCTGTCTCCTCGAGTTTCTTTTTCATGAAAAAAAGGGGGGAGGTTTGCGTCCGTGCATTGATTATAGAGGTCTCAATTCTATCACAGTGGGGTTCAGTTACCCGCTACTTCTCATTGCTACCGCAGTGGAATCATTTAACAGAGCGCGTTTTTTCACGAAACTGGATCTCAGGAGCGCTTATAATCTGGTGCGTATTCAGGAAGGGAGACGAGTGAAAAAACGCATTTAGAACCACATCAGGCCACTATGAGTACCTCGTCATGCCGTATGGGTTGAAGAATGCTCCAGCCTTCTTTCAATTTTATGTGCATGAGATTCTTAGGGACCTGCACAGGCAGGGAGTGATTGTGTATATCGATGATATCCTTATTTACTCCTCCACATGCGCCGAGCATGTGTCTCTAGTGCGCAAAGTGCTTGGTAGACTGCTGAAGCATCTATACGTCAAGGCTGAGAAATGTGAGTTCTTCAAAAAAGCTGTTTCCTTCCTGGGTTTTCGCAATTCCACCTCAGGGATGGTGATGGAATGTGATCGTGTTAATGCCGTGCGTAATTGGCCGTCTCCCACCACGGTGAAGGAGGTGCAGCGGTTTTGGGGTTTTGCCAATTACTACCGGAGGTTTATCCGGGGTTTTGGCCAAGTTGCGGCTCCTGTTACCTCACTTTTGAAGGGGGGACCGGTGCGTTTGCGGTGGTCGGCTGAAGCGGACAGAGCCTTCAACCAGTTGAAGGCGCTGTTCACTGATGCGCCCGTGTTGGCGCACCCGGACCCCTCTTTGCCGTTCATAGTGGAAGTGGACGCATCTGAGGCTGGGGTGGGTGCCGTTCTATCACAGCGCTCGGGTGCGCCACCGAAACTGCGCCCCTGCGCTTTCTTTTCTAAGAAGCTCAGTCCGGCGGAGCGCAACTATGATGTGGGGGACTGTGAGTTGTTAGCTGTGGTTAAAGCTCTGACTGTGTGGAGACATTGGCTTGAGGGAGCTAGACACCCTTTTCTCATCTGGACTGACCACCGGAACCTGGAGTATATCCGGGCAGCCCGGAGACTGAATCCGCGTCAGGCAAGGTGGGCCATGTTTTTCACCCGATTTCAGTTCAGGATGTCATATAGACCAGGCTCTATGAACACTAAGGCTGACGCGCTGTCCCGCCTCTATGACACTGAGGATAGGCCCATCGATCCTACTCCCATCCTTCCAGCCTCTAAGCTGGTAGCACCAGTAGTATGGGAGGTGGACGCGGACATTGAGTGGGTGTTGCAAATGGAGCCTGCGCCTTCAAATTGTCCTACCGGTCGTAAATACGTTCCGCTTGGTGTTCATGATCGATTGATTCGATGAGCTCATACGCTACCTTCGTCGGGTCATCCTGGGGTGGCGACGACAGTGCAAGGCCTTAGGGGGAAGTACTGGTGGCCCACCTTGGCTAAGGACGTGAGGTTTTATGTCTCTTCCTGTTCGGTATGTGCCCAGAGTAAGGCTCCTAGGCACCTTCCTAGAGGGAAGTTACAACCCCCCCCGTTCCATAACGGCCGTGGTCTCACCTGTCGGTGGACTTCCTTACCAATCTTCCCCCGTCTCAGGGGAATACCACGGTTCTGGTAGTTGTGGATCGGTTTTCTAAGTGGTGCCGTCTCCTCCCGTTGCCCGGTCTCCCTATGGCCCTACAGACTGCGGAGGCTCTATTCACCCATGTCTTGCGCCTCGTCCTCCGGGTCGACTTCGAGGCCGATGTCGGCAAGCTGCGGGAGCCGCGCGTCGGGGGGGGGGGTACTGTCACGACTACTGCCGAGGGCGGTTCCTCTCCCTGTTCGGGTGGCGCTCGGCGGTCGTCGTCACCGGCCTACTAGCTGCCATCGATCCCTTTTTCGTTTTTCTGTTAGTTATGTCTTTATGAGTTACACCTGTTTTCCATTAGTAATTAGTTGTATTATTTAAGCCCGCCTCTCCACCTCTTCTGTGTGCGGACTTGTTACGTGTCGTCACTTTGTATGTTTTGTGGTACATGTATTTTGGACTTCGGGGTTATTGTTTCGCCCTGTTGTGTTTGGACATATTTCCTCGGTTTTCAGTACTTATTAAATTACATATTGTCCCAAACATTTTCCTGCTTCCTGTGCCTGACTCCACACCCACGAAGCCCAAAGTGTTACACTGTTGCTGGGTGTTATCGGCCACTATCAGCACCGGCCAGTACCCTAAATGCCCTAAGCTCTCTCCTGGCCCCTTACACTAAGTCTGAATTTGTCCTGCTAGGTGACCTACACTGGGACATGCTTAAACCACCTGACCAGGTCCTAAAGTAATGGGACTCCCTAAATCTTTCTCAGATTATTACCAATCCCACAAGATATGACTCCAAACACCCAGAAAAGGCTACTCTCCTTGTTATCCTCACAAATAATCCTGATAGGTATCAGTCTGGTGTTTTGTGTAATGACCTTAGTGATCACTATTTTACAGCCTGTGTTTGTAACGGCTGCTCAGTGAAACAACCTGTCCTGATTTGTCATAGACGCTTGCTAAAAAACTTGAATGAGCAAGTCTTCCTTCATGACCTGGCCTCTGTAAATTGGTATAGAATCTGCTTGATCTCCTCTGTAGAAGATGCTTTGACCTTCTTTTTTGATATTTTCAGTGGTATCGTTAACAAATATGCGCCCGTAAAGAAAATTACAATTAAAAACAGGTTCAGCCCCTGGTTCGACCGTGATCTGGTAGAGTTACTCCACCTCAAGAATTCCATTTGGCAAATCGCTTGGCACACACATACTCAGGCTGACTGGCTCTCGTTCAGGCACATTAGAAATAAGTGCAGTCAGGCTATCCGGAAGGCCAAAGTTAGTTACTTTAAGGAGCAGTTCTCTCTCTGTGGGTCTAACCCCAAGAAGTTCTGGAAAATGGTTAAAGACCTGGAGAATAAACCCTCCTCCTCACAGCTGCCCATGTCCCTTAATGTTGATGTGGTTGTTACTGACAAGGAGCACATGGCTGAGCTCTTTATTCACCACTTCATTCCTTTTAAGTTGATACCATCTATCTTTTCATATGTGTGCAAATCTTTCTAAAACAGAAAATGGACACAATTCAATGGATATCAATCAACAAGGAGGTAAGAATATGTAGGCTGTAAGAACATGTTGAAGACTAGCTGTATTGGCTGAAGATGACTGAACTGCTCACTTTTTATTTATTTGTTTTATTTAACTAGTCAAGTCAGTTAAGAACCAATTCTTATTTACAATGACGGCCTACCCCGGCCAAACCTGGACGACACTGGGCCAATTGTGCGCCACCCTATGGGACTCCCATTCACAGACAGATGTGACAGCCTGGATTCAAACCAGGGACTGTAGTTACACCTCTTGCACTGAGATGCAGTGCCTTAGACCACTGCACCACTCAGGAGCATTCATTTAACGGGTGTGGCCGTGCCTCGTAAAAACTTGATCTGACGTCTCTAAACAAGTTATGTAATTTATAGGGATAATCAAGGTGGTCAGCTGATTTGCCTAAGGTGTCTGTCTTAGATTTCCTGTCAACCTCAGGGCCATTCAGAGTCATAAAGAAAGGGGGTGAACAGATGAGCTATTGTCCCTAGTGGCCTTTATGGCCCCATCATATAATGAAGCCAACATTCCAGCTCTGTTAAACCACTCCAGGACAGGAAGGGTGATGCTGGTTCCTGTGTTAATGTGTAATTGTAAATTACCCCCCATTGTGGTCTATCGTTCGTATCCCTCGTGGTCTATCGTTACAGCAGGAGCATGATGGGCGTGCACTGCTTCTGATGATAAACAATGTCATATCACTGATGGGGTTGACATTGATGATGAAATGAGGTTAGAAGCTGGGTTACGGGAAGGAGGGCCCTCCTTATACAGGCAGAGCCTTTGAGTGGACGGTTAGGTGTTCACACAACTCTGATCAGTACAGACATACTTTCTGAACTCATTAGATCTATTACCTTTGGATAGGATATGACATTTTGAACAGAGCGAGCTTGGATTGTAACAAATCACAAACAAACTGTGGACTAGACCTTTACAGAATGAGAAACATCATGCACTTGACCTTTGGCTTCTTTTCATGCGAATCCAGCAAGATGACGGCTAAAGCTGAGATGGCAGCTGAGGAGGGCTACATATCCCCCCCGCCCACCCTCCCTTCCACCCCGTGTTCCGTCCAGGTGGGGAGTATGAGGACGGGGAGCGACGTCCTCTCAACCAGCAGGGGCACGGTGAGGGAGAGGGGCCGTAACCGCAGCTGGCTACTCTCTAGCATCATCACGGTCAACGTCCTGATCCTAGGTATTGCTCTGGTCAGTGGCAGTGTCTTCAACAACGTCAAGATCAACGCCATCAATCTGCAGATCTTCCTCATCGTCCTCGTCATCCTCACCACTGCCTGGATGCTGTACTACACCATCTACACATCCAGGGAAGATCATGCTGTGCTCTACAAGGATAGCCATGCCGGGCCTGTGTGGCTCAGGGGTAAGTGAAGACACATGCTTTTCTGATCTTCTGGGTCTACAGCTGCTAAATTCCAGAAACTTTTCCAGAGTTCACAGTTTTAGTTTTTTCCCTGAAAATCACTGGAAACTAATAATCTCTCTCTGTTAAAACCACTGGACTTTAATAATCTCTCTTTCTGTTAAAACCACTGGACATGGTATCCAAGAGTTCATCTGACTCTGGGGAAGTAGTTGGCCCTGGAATGCTGCTTTCAACTCTCTCTCTCTCTCTCTCTCTCTCTCTCTCTCTCTCTCCCTCTCTCTCTCTCTCTCTCTCTCTCTCTCTCTCGCTCTCTCTCTCTCTCTCTCTCTCTCTCTCTCTCTCTCTCTCGCTCTCGCTCTCTACCGCACCTGCTGTCTCGAACTCTGAATGTTCGGCTATGAAAAGCTAACTGACATTTACTCCTGAGGTGCTGACCTGTTGCGCCCTCTACAACCACTGTGATTTTTATTTGACCCTGCTGGTCATCTATGAACGTTTGAACATGTTGAAGAACAATCTAGCATTCATGGCCATGTTCTGTTATAATCTCCACCCGGCACAGCCAGAAGAGGACTGGCCACCCCTCAGAGCCTGGTTCCACTCCAGATTTCTTCCTAGGTTCCTGCCTTTCTAGGGAGTTTTTCCTAGCCACCGTGCTTCTACATCTGCATTGCTTGCTGTTTGGGGTTTTAGACTGGTTTTCTGTTCAGCACTTTGTGACATCTGCTGATGTAAAATTGGATTTATAATTACATGTGATTGATTGAAGTAGATAACGGGCCTCATTGCCAACATGCCAGAGTATCCATTTAATAATATTTCTTTCTGTTAAAATCACTGGACATGAATAATCTCTCTTTGGATTGGGGAAGAGTTCTATTCTAATAGGATATAATTTACTATACCTAGATAAAGTTTTACATTCACTATTGTCTTGAATGAGTGGGATTATTGAATAAGTGTGAGTGATTGAATGAGTGTGATTATTTCTAATTGGATTTCATTGTGTTTTTTTCTCTAGGTGGACTGGTGCTGTTTGGCATATGCAGTCTGATTATGGACGTGTTTAAGATTGCTAACTACATAGGCTACCTGCACTGTGACTCTGCTGTGAAGATAGTGTTCCCTGTCGTACAAGCTGTATTCATACTTGTCCAGGTAAGAACACAAGTTCTGACATCTGAAATGGAGCTTCCATTAGGTGATATGACATTAAGGAAACCACTGAGGGATTTGGCTGGTGGGAAAAATGCAAGTATAGGTGATCATTGTATCTTTTTCAGACATACTTCCTCTGGCTCCACGCTAAAGACTGTGTACAACTACAACGGAACATAACTCGGTGAGGGTAACTAACTGCTACTGTATAACTGAATTTATTATATATTATATATGTATAACTTATTTAATTATGTAAATTGATGGTTGGACATTTAACATTCCCCTTGGGAAGCATAAAGTCTATTCTATTATATTCTGTTATATTCTATTCTATTCTTACAGAATGAAATAGTATTTAAAAATAGAAAGTACTCTATTCTGAACTCCTGTGTTTCCCTCTTGAAGCTGTGGGCTGATGTTGACTCTGTCTACCAATCTGATGTTGTGGATGGCAGCAGTCACAGAGGAGTCCCTACACCAGACTGTTGTTCCCCCAGAGGACGGCAACAGCACACATTCCTATGACATCAGAGGTGGAGAATATTGTGTTGTTGAATCTTCTCTCTAGCAAATCTAAATAAAATACTACAGGGTTGGGGTCAATTCCATTTCAATTCAGTATGTAAACTGAAATGGGAATTCCTTGTTTAAATTAAGGTTCACAAAAATAAAATAAATAGAAATGTACAGTTTACTTTCTGAATTTACTGAATTGAAGTAGAATTGCCCCCATCCATGAAATACTGTAAGAACAAAACAAACAAACAAACATAACAAAACATCACCTCACAAGTCAAACAATAAAGTTCATCTTTCATTTTATTTCAGCCCCTGGCGGATACAGCAGCTGTAACTGCAGCCACTCTGCCTGTGCCATCTTAGAGAAGGCCTATTACTACCTGTACCCCTTCAACATCGAGTACAGCCTGTTTGCCTCGGCCATGGCCTACGTCATGTGGAAGAACGTGGGCCGCCTGGTAGATGAGCACAACCACCACTCGCTCCATTTCCGCTTGAAGGACGTGCTGGTGGGCCCTGCGGTCGGGCTGGTCATGCTGGGGGCGGGCCTGGGAACCTTCGTCATCTATGAGGTGGACGTGGAGAAGGGGGACCCAGGGAAACGTGACACGGCGCTGATGATACACTACGTGATGAACACGGTGGCTGTGACGCTCATGTCCGTCTCGACCGTGGCTGGTTGCGCCATCTACCGGCTGGACCAGAGGGACCCCGTGTCGGGGAAGAATCCCACACGGAGCCTGGATGTAGGCTTGCTGATCGGCGCCTCAATCGGACAGTTCACC
This sequence comes from Salmo trutta, assembly GCF_901001165.1. Classification (NCBI taxonomy): domain Eukaryota; kingdom Metazoa; phylum Chordata; class Actinopteri; order Salmoniformes; family Salmonidae; genus Salmo; species Salmo trutta. The sequence goes on along the minus strand of NC_042957.1, from coordinate 74,065,641 downwards.
ATCTGTTATTTCACCATCGTGGCTGTGGTGGCAACGGGGGCCGAGGGCCACAACGCTCTCAACCTGGCTGTCTCCCTGCTCACTGTGATCCAGCTCTGCCTGCAGAACATTTTCATCATCGAGGGCCTGCATCGCGAGCCCTTCCACGAAGACATGCACCAGGCCTCCGTATTCACAAACCCATACGTCCTTCAAGCCCAAGCCCATAGAGACATACACAACCTCCCAGAGACATTCATGGAGACCAAGTCGTCCCCGGCCCTCACAGTTCACAGTATGCATGTTGCTCCTTCTGCTCCTTCTGGCTCCCCCCTGCCTCAACGCCATAGGCTGACCTGGAAGAGGAGGGCCCTGAAGGAGATCTGTGCATTTCTGATGCTCTGCAACATCCTTGTGAGTAGCCTACTGAGTACCCACCACTGTCCTTTTCAAAATGGCTCTTTTAAAGGGCTTGTTAACCTAGGGTATTGTCCTTTCATCCAAAACAGTTTTTATTAAGTTTGGATAAACTAGGGCCTCCTGAGTGGCGCAGTGGTCTAAGTCACTGCATCACAGTGCTAGTTGTGCCACTAGAGATCCTGGTTTGTGTCCAGGTTCTGTGGCAGCTGGCAGCAACCAGGAGACCCATGGGGCGGCGCACAATTGGCCCAGCGTTGTCTGGGTTTGGCCAGCAGGGATGTTCTTGTCCCATCGCGCACTAGCGACTCCTGTGGCGGCCGGGCGCAATGCACGCTGACACGGTCGCCAGGTGTACGGTGTTTCCTCCGACACATTGGTGCGGCTGGCTTCCGGGTTAAGCGGGCGTTGTGTCAAGAGGCAGTGTGGCTTGGCTGGGTTGTGTTTTGGAGGATGCACATGCTCTTAACCTTCGCCTCTTCCGAGTCCGTATGGGAGTTGCAGCGATGGGACAAGACTGTAAATGCCAATTGGATACCAAGAAATTGGGGAGAAATATTTGGATAAAACTTCAACACCCTAGGTACGTCGAAAATAAGATGAAACTGCTAAATCATCATTTAAAGTAAAAAAATATATATGTTTTCATAACTTGCTCATGAGCCAAACGGGGTTACTGGTTATTTGTGCAGTACAATACATCATAGTAGAGTATGATCGTAACTAGTATGTTTAAGTTGAAAGGTTGGACTGAACATCTTGACATTTCCAATGACAGCTCTGGATCATGCCGGCGTTTGGCGCCCGCCCTCAGTTTGACAACACGATTGGAGCAGAGTTCTACGAGTTCACCATGTGGGCGGCTGTTGTGAATATCGGACTCCCCTTCGGAATCTTTTACCGTATGCACTCAGTCGCCAGCCTCTTTGAGGTCTTCCTAACCTCCTAAGCTGGAAAATTACAGAAACAATTCTGAACAATTTTTTGTATAACATTTTTTATTAAATATTATTATAAAATATATTTTATTCCCACAACAAATACAAACGTATACATATGAACAACCATTTACAGACGCACACAAAGAACAGCTACATCTCCTCTGCCCAGACCTGCATGCTCACATGCCCATCCCTGGAACAACAGCTACATCTCCTCTGCCCAGACCTGCATGCTCACATGCCCATCCCTAGAACAACAATGTCATCTCATCTGCCCAGACCTGCATGCTCACATGCCCATCCCTAGAACAACAGCTACATCTCCTCTGCTCAGACCTGCATGTTCACATGCCCATCCCTAGAACAACAGCTACATCTCCTCTGCCCAGACCTGCGTGCTCACATGCCCATCCCTAGAACAACAGCTACATCTCATCTGCTCAGACCTGCATGCTCACATGCCCATCCCTAGAACAACAGCTACATCTCATCTGCTCAGACCTGCATGCTCACATGCCCATCCCTAGAACAACAGCTACATCTCATCTGCTCAGACCTGCATGCTCACATGCCCATCCCTAGAACAACAGCTACATCTCCTCTGCCCAGACCTGCGTGCTCACATGCCCATCCCTAGAACAACAGCTACATCTCATCTGCTCAGACCTGCATGCTCACATGCCCATCCCTAGAACAACAGCTACATCTCCTCTGCCCAGACCTGCGTGCTCACATGCCCATCCCTAGAACAACAGCTACATCTCATCTGCTCAGACCTGCATGCTCACATGCCCATCCCTAGAACAACAGCTACATCTCATCTGCTCAGACCTGCATGCTCACATGCCCATCCCTAGAACAACAGCTACATCTCCTCTGCTCAGACCTGCATGTTCACATGCCCATCCCTAGAACAACAGCTACATCTCCTCTGCCCAGACCTGCATGCTCACATGCCCATCCCTAGAACAACAGCTACATCTCCTCTGCCCAGACTTGCATGTTCACATGCCCATCCCTAGAACAACAATGTAATCTCATCTGCTCAGACCTGCATGCTCACATGCCCATCCCTAGAACAACAGCTACATCTCCTCTGCTCAGACCTGCATGTTCACATGCCCATCCCTAGAACAACAGCTACATCTCCTCTGCCCAGACCTGCATGCTCACATGCCCATCCCTAGAACAACAGCTACATCTCCTCTGCCCAGACCTGCATGCTCACATGCCCATCCCTAGAACAACAGCTACATCTCCTCTGCCCAGACCTGCATGCTCACATGCCCATCCCTAGAACAACAATGTCATCTCATCTGCCCAGACCTGCATGCTCACATGCCCATCCCTAGAACAACAATGTCATCTCATCTGCCCAGACCTGCATGCTCACATGCCCATCCCTAGTGCCTGCATTATTGTTTGCCACTTGGCCTTAAATTGTACCGATTTGTTTTTCTCGGAAGCCCATGCTATTTCAACATTTCAATAATAAATCATTAGATGTTTCCATTGTGTTAGTGATGGCGGGTTGATTTCCAAGTTTTTAGTATACATATTTTCAAGATGAATGATAAGAAGAGAATCATCCAGCCCATTAGGTATCTCACTACCCTCCCATATGCCATGTCTTGAAATGTCCAGACAGAGGGATTAAAAGGAAGTTTACATCGTAATGCTTCTGACAGCCAACTTTCTAGCTCTGTCCATAACTTTTTGACTTTATAGCATTCCCAGAAAGCATGGATTATTGAGTCATTATTAATGTTACACTTCAGACATGACTCTGCCATTGTGCTGAATAATTTTTTAATTCTGTCTCTTGTATCAAAAATATCTATATGTTAATTTATACTGGATTAAGCATAATTTCGTTAGCTATGCTCCAACTGTCCCTCCTTCTTGTGTCAACATCAATTCTTTTTAAGTCTTGGTTCCAATAGCTTATATATGTTTCTAAGAGAGAGTCAGTTGGATAGGCTCTCTGCAAGGTTTTGTATATCTTTCCAATCATATGAACATCATTTTCTGACTCAAAATTGTTTTAAATAAGGTTGCTCTGATGTCCAAATGATTTCAAATTGAAATTTTGTTATATGTAACTTAAGTTGCATGTATTTGAAAATATCTACATTGGTCAGTACAAACTTACTTTTTAATTCTGTCATTTATTTCCTGTTATCAAGTCATTTACAGTTTCAATGCCTTTAGTTTTCCATGTGGACCAATTTATCGGTGAATTCTGAAAAGCTATCCAAGGATTGTTCCATAAGGTTGTGTTTTTAGGGAGTGATGTTGGTTCTTGTAGAATATTTTACATTTTCTTCCATATTGTTATATTGTTCTTATCTATGAAGTTGTTCATGTTCTTAGCTTTATCCTTTGAACATAAACATGTAAAAAGATTCTGGGGATGAATGCGCATCTTCAATATTTACCCATTGTTCATCTTTAGTGTATTTAACTATATGTCGCAAGTAAAAGCCTTGCATAGCGAGTTGATACAATTCCAAGTCTGGAAGGTTAAAACCACCCTCAAATTTAGGAAGATGTCAAACTTTCCTTTCTATTCTATTTATTTTATTTGCCCATAAAGTCTGTAATGACCGAGTATACTTTTTTAATTATTATTATTCGCCACGGTAATTGGTATTACTGAAAATAAATACAAAAACTTTGGGAGCCATGCGATTCTGAAGAGGTTTATTCTACCTATAAGATTTATGGGAAGATTGTTCCATTTAATTAGATCTGCTTTCATATTGTTGAGTAATGGAATAAAGTTATCTTTATACATATGTTGTTTGTTGTCACTTATTAAGCATCCTAAGTAAAAACCTGACGTCTACTTAAAGGATTGCTGTAGGTCATGAGTTATTATTTTCCTATTGCCATTATTTCTGTTTTTCCCAGATGTTTTTGAGATTTTAAAGTATTCTGAAAATATTTTTAGGAAACGGGGCATTGAGTTTTTAATATTGGTATTATAACCTTTGTTATTATTTTATTATCACAATTTATTAAACTTCTGGGGTTTTAATTAGCAGGGGACTCTTCAGATTTTCCATTCCAGGTGAAGCTGTTTGAGAGAATGCCAAGAGTGTGCAAAGCTGTCATCAAGGCAAAGGGTGGCTATTTGAAGAATCTCGAATGTAAAATATATTTTGATTTGTTTAACACTTTTTTGGTTACTACATGATTCCATATGTGTTATTTCATTGTTTTGATGTCTTAACTATTATTCCACAATGTAGAAAATAGTAAAAATAAAGAATAACCCTTGAATGAGTAGATGTTCTAAAACTTTTCACCGGTAATGTATGTGTTGTCATTTGTGGTAAATAAGTGAGCTACTTTGTTCATAAATATTGAATAGAAGTCTATGGTGCTTTTCTTCACACAAATATTTGAACAGTATCTAATATTTATTCTTGGGTGATGTCTGTTTTTAGTGATTATTGTTTGTCTGCTGATAACTGCTTCAGGGTTGTTGAGTCTATAGGCTATAGGATCCGTCTAACTTTTGTTTAATTTGGATTTATTTACATAGAAGCTTTTACATTTGTAATGAATTGTGTTGTTGTTTCTATTTGCCGCATTTGTATCTTTATCTTTTAAAATGATAACTGGTTTAGCGTGTACTCATTTTGTGAGAGCGGCGACATATTTACCAGGTTTATATACCATTAATTAACATGCTTTATTTGAGTTTATCCTGTAGTTGTTGGCTCTCCTTGTAACGCCCTGGCCATAGAGAGGGGTTTTTGTTCTTTATTTTGGTTAGGCCAGGGTGTTACATTGGGTGGGCGTTCTATGTAAATTTTTCTATGTTTTTGTATTTCTTTGTTTTGGGCCGTGTTTGTTTCTGTTTAGAGTTTTTCCTGACAGCACTGTTTTGCTGTCGTTTTTGTTTATTTTTGGAAAGTGTTCTCTTTTCATTAAAATTCTAATGATGAACACATCCTCCGCTGCACCTTGGTCTAATTCTGACGACGGCCGTTACAGAATCACCCACCAAAGACGGACCAAGCAGCGGAGGAAGGAGCAGCACAGAGGGGATGAAGCAGCGTGCTCGGGAAGTCATGGCATCCTGGTCGCTGGAGGTGTTGGAGTCAAGGATTGACTGGACATGGGATCAATTATTTGACCACTGCAACAACCTGCCGAGGGAGAGCGACGGACACGGGAGGCAGCCCCCCCAAAGAAATTTGGGGGGGCACACGGGGAGATTGGCGGAGTCAGGTGGTAGACCTGAGCCAACTCCCCGTGCTTACTGGAGGCAGCGCAGTACTGGTCAGGCACCGTGTTATGCGGTTAAGCGCATGGTGTCTCCAGTGCGCGTTCATAGCCCGGTGCGCTATAGGCCAGCCCCCCGCAAGTGCCATGCGAGTGCAGGCATCGAGCCAGGACGGATTGTGCCAGCTCAGCGCGTCTGGTCTCCGGTGCGCCTTTTCAGTCCAGGTCATCCTGCACTGGCTCTGCGCACTGTGTCTCCAGGGCGCTGGGAGGGTCCAGTTCGCCCAATGCCTGTGCTCCGCCCGTGCCGGGCCAAAGTGGGCATTCAGCTTGGAGTGTGGGTAAAGAGCCTACGTACCAGAACTCCAGTGCTCCCCCACAGCCCGGTTTATCCTGTGCCTCCTCCTCGGACCAGGCCTCCAGTGGGTCTCCCCATCCTGGTCAGTCCTGTGCCTCCTCCACGGACTAGGCCTCCAGTGGGTCTCCCCATCCTGGTCAAGCCTGTGCCTCCTCCACGGACCATGCCTCCAGTGGGTCTCCCCATCCTGGTCAGTCCTGTGCCTCCTCCACGGACCAGGCCTCCAGTGGGTCTCCCCATCCTGGTTAAGCCTGTGCCTCCTCCATGGACCAGGCCTCCAGTGGGTCTCCCCAGCCTGGTGAGTCCAGGGCCAGAGCCGCCAGAGCCGCCCGCCAGTCCGGAGCCGCCAGAGCCGCCGCCTGTCCGGAGCCGCCAGAGCCGCCCGCCTGTCCGGAGCAGCCAGAGCCGCCCGCCTGTCCGGAGCAGCCAGAGCCGCCCGCCAGCCCGGAGCCGCCAGAGCCGCCCGCCAGCCCGGAGCCGCCCGCCAGCCCGGAGCCGCCAGGGCAATCCGCCAGCCCGGAGCCGCCAAGGCCACCCGGCAGCCCGGAGCCGCCGGAGCTGCCCGCCAGCCCGGAGCCGCCAGAGCCGCCAGGGTCGCCCGCCAGCCGGGCGCAGCCAGGGACGCCCGCCAGCCGGGCGCAGCCAGGGTCGCCCGCCAGCCGGGCGCAGCCAGAATCGCCCGCCTGGCGGGCGCAGTCAGGGTCGCCCCCCAGTCCTCCGGCGCGGCCAGGGGCGCCACCTAAGTGGGCGACGCCGAGGGTGGAGCGGAGGCCACGTCCCGCACCTGAGCCGCCGCCGTAAGAAGGCCCACCCGGACCCTCCCCTTCAGAGTCAGGTTTTGCGGCCGGAGTCTGCACCTTTGGGGGGGGGGGTACTGTAACGCCCTGGCCATAGAGAGGGGTTTTTGTTCTTTATTTTGGTTAGGCCAGGGTGTTACATTGGGTGGGCGTTCTATGTTCATTTTTCTATATTTTTGTATTTCTTTGTTTTGGGCCGTGTGTGGCTCCCAATCAGGCACAGCTGTAGTTCGTTGTTGCTGATTGGGAGTCACACATAAGTAGCCTGGTTTTCCTTTGGGTTTTTGTGGGTGATTGTTTCTGTTTAGAGTTTTTCCTGATAGGACTGTTTGGCTGTCGTTTTTGTTTATTTTTGTAAAGTGTTCTCTTTTCATTAAAATTCTAATGATGAACACATCCTCTGCTGCACCTTGGTCTAATTCTGACGACGGCCATAACACTCTTCAAAAGTAAAAGATTGTATTCCTGTACATTAGGGGAATGATAATGAATGGTCTTTTCTTCTTTACCTTGTAAAGGTTTTTTTAAAGGACTTTCTAAGATACTGATTTATTTTTGTTTCATTTGAATTTCTTAATCAGATTTAACTTTTGCAGAGTAGGAGATGATCATTCCCCTAATGTACGCCTTCAAGGCATCCCACATTCTCTATCCTCTATGTCTATATTTCTAATGATAAAAGTTTAGATTTGTATTTACATATTTAATACATTTCTGGTCCAGAAGATATACTCTGTTCATTCTCCAAATTCTGTCGCTAAGTGTATTTTCTATTGGTGTTATTATGCATGATACCGGTGAATGATCCGATATTCACTGTATCATGAATTTTTGAATCCAGTAAATAGTTGAGTGCATTTTTTGGAGAGAAAAAAAATGTAGTCAATTATTGAATAGCTTTTCTTACTTTGAGGAAAAAAAGGAATAGTCTTTTATAGTTGGGAATAACAATCTCCAGGTGTAAATCATTTGAAGATATAAAAATCTTCAGCCTCTTTGGAGGTTCTCTAAATGTTGCTTTTTTATTACTTTATCTGTCAATCTTATCGAATGTATGATTTAGGTCACCTGATAAAATAATAGTTTCTGGTTTTGATCTAAACAAAAATATGAACGCAAAATGCAACAATTTCGACGATTTTACTGAGTTACAGTTCATATAAAGAAATCTGTCAATTGAAATATATTAATTTGGCCCTAATCTATGGATTTCACATGACTGGGCAGGGGCACCCACAGAATGAGTTTTTCCCCACAAAAAGCTTTATTACAGACAGAAATACTCCTCAGTTTCATTCATCATCAAATGGTATGTAAATGGTAAATGGTATGTGGCCTTGGCAGAAACAGCTTCATATGAAAGATTGATTTATAAAATGAATGGTAAACTCGTTACCTTTTCTGACATCTGGGGACATTTTCTCTCAGAGATAGAAAGTGAAAACAATATGTAATGACCTGATGGACTGCAGACATACATAGACGACTGGTAGGGGTAGGGATTTATTTTATTATTATTATAATTTTTTTTCCTTTTTTCCTTTTGTTTTAATAGTTGTTATGGGGGAGTGGGGGTTGTGGGTGAAAAATGAAAAGTTTTGTTCCTTTTCTATCATTGTGCATGCGGTGCGTTTGGGGAGCGTTCACGCCCCCTGACTTTTTCTGCATTTTGTTGCATTGGAGCCTTGTTCTAGAATGGGTTAGGTTGTTTTTGATTTGGTCCATCTTGGAGTGGGGCTGTGGCGTGGCTGGGTGCGGGAGGGAGTCTGGGTGCTTTCCGTGTGCTCTGTATTTTCATGTCTGTCAAGTTATTGTTTAATGCCAAATGTAATTCAATTGTGTTGTAGTTATATCTGTCACGTCATGACCAGTAGAGGGAGTATTTGTATTGTAGTTTGGTCAGGACGTGGCAGAAGGGTATTTGTTTCTTATGGTTCGGGTTGTGTGTGTTATTAAAGGGGTGTTATATTTATGTGTTCCGGGGTTTCAGTGTATGTTCTGGTTATGGTTTTCTGGTTTGTCTATTTCTTTGTTTTCTGTGTGGCTCCCGATCAGGAACAGCTGTGCGTCGTTGTTCCTGATTGGGAGTCATATATTAGGAGCTTGTTTTCACCTGGGGTTTTTGTGGGTAGTTGATTTTGCACTGCTTATTGTTAGCCTGCGAAACTGTTATCTGTCGTTCTTTGTTTTGTTGTTTTTCCGTGTTCTCTTTACTTGATAAATATAAAGATGAGCATTCACATTCCCGCTGCGTTTTGGTCATCGCTACACAACGACACCCGTGACAATATCGTAAAAGGAAACAATAAAAACTCTATTAATAAAAAAAGATGTTCCTACCATGGATCATTTAGCTATTTGATTAAGAATTAAAAAATATATATGTTTAACAAATATTTAAAAAATGATTTGATAAAATATTGAATTTGGCCTTTTGTTACGGGTGTGTACGGGAGGCGAAGTCAGGTGCAGGAGAGCAGAGTGTAGTAACAGGCGCACTTTTTATTCCGGTCCAAAATGAAAGCACATAAGTACATAAACGTGCCCAAAACACGGAACATGAACAAAAGTATGGCGCGTGACAAATACCCACATAACATAAAACAATTTCACACAAAGACATGGAGGGGAACAGAGGACTAAATACATGCAGTGTGATTAGGGAATGAAAACCAGGTTGTATGAAACAAGACAAAACAAGAGGAAATAACAAAAATTGTGACGTCGATCGCAGAACGCCACCCGAACATGGAGAGGAGCCGACTTCGGCGGAAGTCGTGACACCTTTACCACTATAGCCTATCAAAACACATTGAAAAAGACAGTCAAAAAATGGATCATAAGGAATAAGGTTTTGATATGTCTGTCCTATATCTAGGACATATGTATAAGAAACCTCAGGAAATATTTGTATGTTTTTTGAAAACATATTTAATAATGTTTTGGGGTAGGAACAAAACTACCTCCATACTTCCATTCATTTTTTTAAACCGGTTACCTTCAGACGATTCCAGTGACACTTGTGGGGGTCGTAGTTGTGAGTCTCATCTTTCCATAGAGTGGTCATATTAGTTTAAAGACCAATTTTCAGGATGTCTCATGGTCTGCCACCTTTCAGATGCGGCGGATTGAGAAGCAGTATTTGTGTTACATAACTCAGCTAACCTGGTCCCAGATCAGTTTGTGTCTTGCCAAGTTGACAGTGTTTGTGTTGTCGTGCCAAGTAGGCAATGTTTGTGCTGTCTTGACAAATTTAGTGGCAGATAGACAATTCACACAGCCTTGCCAAGTTGGCAAGACAGCACAAACAAGATCTGGGACCAGGCTAGAACTGAACATCACATCCTCCTGAAACGACCTGCATTAGTTCCTCTTCTCAACTCTCTGCACCAGACAACAACCTCCATTAGTTCCTCTTCTCAACTCTCTGCACCAGACAACAACCTGCATTAGTTCCTCTTCTCAACTCTCTGCACCAGACAACAACCTGCATTAGTTCCTCTTCTCAACTCTCTGCACCAGACAACAACCTCCATTAGTTCCTCTTCTCAACTCTCTGCACCAGACAACAACCTGCATTAGTTCCTCTTCTCAACTCTCTGCACCAGACAACAACCTGCATTAGTTCCTCTTCTCAACTCTCTGCACCAGACAACAACCTGCATTAGTTCCTCTTCTCAACTCTCTGCACCAGACAACAACCTGCATTAGTTCCTCTTCTCAACTCTCTGCACCAGACAACAACCTGCATTAGTTCCTCTTCTCAACTCTCTGCACCAGATAACAACCTCCATTAGTTCCTCTTCTCAACTCTCTGCACCAGACAAAATGTGTATAGTTGTGCTGATATAGGTGATGTTTTGTGACACTACAATTTATTTCCCCAGCTCAATATCAGAAAATTCTATATGATATCTTATGGTCCCTTCAAATGCAATATGATTGTAATGTCTATCAACTATGACAAGCCACCGGGGTCTGACAACTTGGATGAGAAATGACAGAATAATAGCAGACGATATTGCCACTCCTATTTGCCATTCCTTCAATCTAAGCCTACTAGAAAGTGTGTGGGCTCAGGCCAGGAGGGAAGCAAAAGTAATTCTGCTACCCAAGAATAGTAAAGCCCCCTGTACTGGCTCAAATAGCCGACCAATCAGCCTGTTACCAACCCTTAGTAAACTTTAGGGAGGCACGCTTAAAGGGAAGAACGTTCAACAAGCACGGCACTTACACAAATGACTGATGATTGGCGGAGAGAAATTGATGATACAAAGATTGTGGGAGCTGTTTTGTTAGACTTCAGTGTGGCTTTTGACATTATCGATCATAGTCTACTGCTGGAGAAACATATGTGTTATGGCTTTACACCTCCTACTATATTGTGGATAAAGAGTTACTTGTCAAACAGAATACAGAGGATGTTTTTTAATGGAAGCCTCTCCAACATAATCTAGGTAGAATCAGGAATTCCCCAGGTCAGCTGTCTCGGCCCTTTACCTTTTTCAATCTTTACTAATGACATACCACTAGCTTTTTAGTAAAGCCAGTGTGTCTGTGTATGCGGATGACTCAACACTACACACGTCAGCTACTACAGCGAGTGAAATCACTGCAACACTTAATAACAAAGAGCTGCAGTTAGTTTCAGAATGGGTGGCAAGGAATAAGTTAGTTCTAAATATTTTTAAAACTAAAAGCATTGTATTTGGGACAAATCATTCACTAAACCCTAAACCTCAACTAAATCTTGCAATAAATAATGTGGAAATTAGGCAAGTTGGCCAACTGTCATGGTCAAAACATACAACAGTAGCTAAGATGGGGAGAAGTCTGTCCATAATAAAGCGCTGCTCTGCCTTTTTAACAACACTATCAACAAGGCAGGTCCCACAGGCTAGTTTTGTCGCACCTGGACTACTGTTCAGTCGTGTGGTCAGGTGCCACAAAGAGGTTACTCTGAAAACTACAATTGTCTCAGAACAGGGCAGCACGGCTGGCCCTTAAATGTACAGGAAGAGCTAACATTAATAATATGCATGTGATTCTGTCATGGCAGCTCAAAGTGGAGGAGAGATTGACTTCATCACTACTTGTTTTTGTAAGAAGTGTTGACAAGCTGAATGCACCGAGGTGTCTGTTTAAACTACTAGCACACAGCTCAGACACCTATGCATACCCCACAAGACAAGCCACCAGAGGCCTCTTCACAATCCTCAAGTCCAGAACAGACTATGGGAGGCACACAGTATTATGTAGAGCCATGACTACATGGAACTCTATTCCACATCAGGTAACTGATGCAAGGAGTAGAATCAGATTTAAAAAGCAGGTAAAAATACACCTAATGGAAGAGTGGGGACTGTGAAGAGACACACACAAAGGTACAGACACACGCTTACACATACACATGATAAGACACGCACTCTACACACAAGTACATATGGATGTTGTATTGTAAATATGTGGTAGAGGCCTGAGGGAACACACTTAATATGTTGTGAAAAGTGGTATAAAATGTAATGTCATGAAATATTTAAAATGTTATATAACTGCCTTAATGTTGCTAGACCCCAGGAATTGTAACTGCTGCCTTGGCAGGAACTAATGGGATCCTTAATAAAAACAAATACTAATCAAATAAAATAATTGAAAGGCTTTGCTGGTTCCTTTATGAATAGTTTATAATATAGTTTTATTCTGTTTAATTCAAGAAAAAAAATACTACTTTAAACATCAAGCACAGTATTTACAGTAGACAATGCTGATTGCAGAATGATATGCAGACAAATATAACAATGTACATGTAAGATAGCCATTGACTTTTACACAATATTATAAAATTGGTTGGGATATTGGTTTCTTTCAGTCTTTAACAGACAACAGTGTCCTTTTTAAGTTCTTGATGAGATGCAGTACCTTGTCACATTGCCACTTTACAAAGAACATAGTAGTAAGGTCTCATTGGAGGAGTGCAATTTCACAACATGACACGTTCTCACTTTAATGTGTCAATTAAATACAATTAATGTTAAATAGCAATGCCATCCAATAATATTTTAGGCTGCTATCTAAAAGCGTAATTTTCACACTTTATAATACATTTCATGAATAAGCAACAGTAAACATTTCTGCATTTAGAAGCATTGGAATTCCTACAAATGTATAATAATTTATAAACATGTATACGTTTATATAATGTCTTATTCATAAAGGTCATAATAAAGTGGTCATAACCAATGCCTCCCATACTCTCTCCATCAAAGCAGCGTTTTCACACAGAGCTTTAACATGGAGTCCATGATTAGGAAGGGGAGACGGAAAGACAGTTTGCTTGCTAACACTCTAATGTCTCAGTGCTTTGACAGACATTCTGTAGTCTTGAGGTTTCAGGGTGTACTTACAGATACACAGTGTAGATAATAGTCCAATCCTATCCTCATCCAACTCTAGGGGTTTGAATTACACATTGACCCTTGTGGGTGCCCATTGTTTATGTCTTTGACACTTCTGGTATGGCTTCACATAGATATTTACATTCTTATATGGGGTCCTGATTTGTAAAAAGGGGGCCCAGCCCCTCTTAGCCCCCCTGTAATTCGAAACCTGTACAACTCAACCTCCTGCTTTTGGAGTAGGTGCTAGCTATCCCCCCTTTCTCAATATTGTCCACATTACGTTTGCACAACCTGGGGAAACTCAAAGAGAAGGTGTGAGGGGCAAGCATGATGATGATGAGGCAAGTTGAAGGTAGGTGAGGTTCAAGGAAGAGAGTGCCAGTAGGAGGAAGGGTCAGGAACAAGACAGAAAGTAGTCCCATCTTCAGTCAACATCTCTTTCCTGTTATCTACATCTTCTGGATCTCAAAGAGACGTACGTCCGTGTCGTACCAGATGGGCGGGTCCACGTTGCTGTGAAGACAAATAAAGGTTTCAAATGTTAAATGCATTGGAAAACATTGGAAGACTATTTCATCTTAGATCTAAGAGGAAGATAGAAAGCATTGAAACATTTGAAAAATGTTTTCCAATGGAGAAACGAAAACAAGTGTTTCTTATTGGACAAGTCCAGGAAGTCCCTCCCTGCTTAATTCATTTCTTCTGTTTGTTGCCAAATGAACACATCCCAGAAGAAAGAAGTGCACAGATTAAACCCCACATGAATCATGAAAATGAGTGTAATACCATAGATCTACAGCTCCCATCATGCCCTACTCACCGCAGGTAGACCACTCCCCACATGTAAGTGCGGAACCACATGGCCGTGCCAGCGTTGGCCTGGTACTTCCGGATGAGGATGGGATGGGGGACGGGCAGGAGGCCCACCAGGGTACCATGCTGGAGGAACTTCAGGATCTCAGACTCGTCTGTCAAACCTCTGAGAGAGAGGGAAAATATCTTGTTACAATTAGAATCAGGAAAACCTTATTGTCCACGTAAGGTGCAAATTTCTCTTTGGCTCCACATTCATAAAAACAGATATTTAAATATCATCAGTCATTAAAGTGTTTCTTCCAAAATGGATGGTGTGTGTTGTATGGGGGGGTTGGGAGCAAAGCTAGAAAATATATAATAATATAACTTATAATATATATAATAATATAACTTATAATATATATAATAATATAACTTCACAGCATCTACTGACACTTCATAGAAGTAAACCTTTGATGACCAATATGACCAGTGATGTTTGACTTACTTGTCGATACAGATCTTCTCAACCTGCGGGACCAGCACCTGCAGCAGACGCATTATGGTCTGTAGGGGGAGCTTACACTTCCAGGAGAGGACCTGAGGGAGAAGGAAGGGACACGTTACACTCTTAGAACAAAAGGTGCTAAGTAGACCCATTCAGGGTTCTTCAGTTTGTCCTCATAGGGGAACCATTTTTGGTGCTGGGTAAAACCCTTTGCAGAGGGTTCTATCTAGAATGGATCTGTGGGTTAGAGTGTGGCCATGGCAACACCAGGGTTGTGGGTTAGAGTGTGGCGATGGCAACACCAGGGTTGTGGGTTAGAATGTGGCCATGGCAACACCAGGGTTGTGGGTTAGAGTGTGGCCATGGCAACCCAAGGGTTGTGGGTTAGAGTGTGGCCATGGCAACACCAGGGTTGTGGGTTAGAGTGTGGCCATGGCAACCCAAGGGTTGTGGGTTAGAGTGTGGCGATGGCAACACCAGGGTTGTGGGTTAGAGTGTGGCCATGGCAACACCAGGGTTGTGGGTTAGAGTGTGGCCATGGCAACCCAAGGGTTGTGGGTTAGAGTGTGGCGATGGCAACACCAGGGTTGTGGGTTAGAGTGTGGCCATGGCAACACCAGGGTTGTGGGTTAGAGTGCGGCCATAGCAACACCAGGGTTGTGGGTTTGAGTCCCACATGGGCCACTTACTGAATACATGTGTCACTGTCCATGTTGACAGTTCTTTAAGTTGCTTTGAATAAAACCATCTTCTAAATGACGATATTATCATATTACTATTAAAACTACTCACCCAGTCTGGTGTAGGGGCCGAGTCAGATTGATACCTACTCACCCAGTCTGGTGTAGGGGACCAGTGAGATTGATACCTACTCACCCAGTCTGGTGTAGGGCCCAGTCAGATTGATACCTACTCACCCAGTCTGGTGTAGGGGACCAGTGAGATTGATACCTACTCACACAGTCTGGTGTAGGGCCCAGTGAGATTGATACCTACTCACCCAGTCTGGTGTAGGGACCGGTGAGATTGATACCTACTCACCCAGTCTGGTGTAGGGCCCAGTGAGATTGATACCTACTCACCCAGTCTGGTGTAGGGGACCAGTGAGATTGAAACCTACTCACCCAGTCTGGTGTAGGGGACCAGTGAGATTGATACCAACTCACCCAGTCTGGTGTAGGGGACCAGTGAGATTGATACCTACTCACCCAGTCTGGTGTAGGGACCAGTGAGATTGATACCTACTCACCCAGTCTGGTGTAGGGGACCAGTGAGATTGATACCTACTCACCCAGTCTGGTGTAGGGACCAGTGAGATTGATACCTACTCACCCAGTCTGGTGTAGGGACCAGTGAGATTGATACCAACTCACCCAGTCTGGTGTAGGGCCCAGTGAGATTGATACCAACTCACCCAGTCTGGTGTAGGGGACCAGTGAGATTGAGAGGTACAGGAGATGGTGGATGATGTGCTTGACATGCGCCTTCTCTCCATCTCTGCCTCAGTGTAGAAAACATCCTGAGAACATAGAACACTGATGACTGATACACACACATACACACAAGATCACATTTACCCATGTGTTCATAGACACACACACACACACACACACACACACACACACACACACACACACACACACACACACACACACACACACACACACACACATACACACACACACACACACACACACACACACACACACAGTCTTACCTCATTGTCCCTTCCAGAAACAGACTCTGTGTCGCTGGCCCCTACAATGGCGCTGTGGACAGCCTGGGGTGTGTGGTCAGCCTGGGGTGTGTGGTCAGCCTGTGGTGTGTGGTGTGACGCGTGTGAATGCTCCATCTTCAGCACAGAGATCATGGTGCCATCCTCTGACACCTGAGACTTCTCAGTCAGTTTGTCAATGGCTGCAGACAGGGATTGAAGGACAGGGAAGCTATATGTCAGTTCATACAAAATTATGACACACCACTGGATGATAACAGTTGTGTTGAGAGAGTCCATATGGGGGAGGTGCAGTTGTGTACCAGTATAGAATCCTGGTAGTGATCAGATAGTAGTTATAGATACAATAGTTATTGTACCTGGTAGTGTTCAGATAGTAGTTATAGATATAATAGTTATTTTCCATGGTAGTGATCAGATAGCAGTTATAGATAAGTTGTGTATCTGGTAGTGTTCAGATAGTAGTTATAGGTACAGTAGTTATTGTACCTGGTAGTGATCAGATAGTAGTTATAGATACAATAGTTATTGTACCTGGTAGTGTTCAGATAGTAGTTATAGATATAATAGTTATTTTCCCTGGTAGTGATCAGATAGTAGTTATAGATAAAATAGTTATTGTACCTGGTAGTGTTCAGATAGTAGTTATAGATACAGTAGTTATTGTACCTGGTAGTGTTCAGATAGTAGTTATAGATACAGTAGTTATTGTACCTGATAGTGTTCAGATAGTAGTTATAGATACAGTAGTTATTGTACCTGGTAGTGATCAGATAGTAGTTATAGATACAATAGTTATTGTATCTGGTAGTGTTCAGATGGTAGTTATAGATACAGTAGTTATTGTACCTGGTAGTGTTCAGATAGTAGTTATAGATACAGTAGTTATTGTATCTGGTAGTGATCAGATAGTAGTAATAGATACAATAGTTATTGTTTCTGGTAGTGATCAGATAGTAGTTATAGATACAGTAGTTATTGTACCTGATAGTGTTCAGATAGTAGTTATAGATACAGTAGTTATTGTACCTGGTAGTGTTCAGATAGTAGTTATAGATACAGTAGTTATTGTACCTGGTAGTGATCAGATAGTAGTTATAGATACACTAGTTATTGTACCTGGTAGTGATCAGATAGTAGTTATAGATACAGTAGTTATTGTACCTGGTAGTGTTCAGATAGTAGTTATAGATACAGTAGTTATTGTACCTGGTAGTGATCAGATAGTAGTTATAGATAAGTTGTGTATCTGGTAGTGTTCAGATAGTAGTTATAGATACAGTAGTTATTGTACCTGGTAGTGTTCAGATAGTAGTTATAGATAAGTTGTGTATCTGGTAGTGTTCAGATAGTAGTTATAGATACAGTAGTTATTGTACCTGGTAGTGATCAGATAGTAGTTATAGATACAATAGTTATTTTACCTGGTAGTGATCAGATAGTAGTTACAGATACAGTAGTTATTGTACCTGGTAGTGTAAAGATAGTAGTTATAGATACAATAGTTATTTTACCTGGTAGTGATCAGATAGTAGTTACAGATACAGTAGTTATTGTACCTGGTAGTGTTCAGATAGTAGTTATAGATAAGTTGTGTATCTGGTAGTGATCAGATAGTAGTAATAGATACAATAGTTATTGTACCTGGTAGTGTTCAGATAGTAGTTATAGATACAGTAGTTATTGTACCTGGTAGTGATCAGATAGTAGTTATAGATACAATAGTTATTGTACCTGGTAGTGTAAAGATAGTAGTTATAGATACAGTAGTTATTGTACCTGGTAGTGTTCAGATAGTAGTTATAGATACAGTAGTTATTGTACCTGGTAGTGTTCAGATAGTAGTTATAGATACAGTAGTTATTGTACCTGGTAGTGATCAGATAGTAGTTATAGATACAGTAGTTATTGTACCTGATAGTGTTCAGATAGTAGTTATAGATACAGTAGTTATTGTACCTGGTAGTGATCAGATAGTAGTTATAGATACAGTAGTTATTGTACCTGGTAGTGATCAGATAGTAGTTATAGATACAGTAGTTATTGTACCTGGTAGTGTTCAGATAGTAGTTATAGATACAGTAGTTATTGTACCTGGTAGTGATCAGATAGTAGTTATAGATAAGTTGTGTATCTGGTAGTGTTCAGATAGTAGTTATAGATACAGTAGTTATTGTACCTGGTAGTGTTCAGATAGTAGTTATAGATAAGTTGTGTATCTGGTAGTGTTCAGATAGTAGTTATAGATACAGTAGTTATTGTACCTGGTAGTGATCAGATAGTAGTTATAGATACAATAGTTATTTTACCTGGTAGTGATCAGATAGTAGTTACAGATACAGTAGTTATTGTACCTGGTAGTGTTCAGATAGTAGTTATAGATAAGTTGTGTATCTGGTAGTGATCAGATAGTAGTAATAGATACAATAGTTATTGTACCTGGTAGTGTTCAGATAGTAGTTATAGATACAGTAGTTATTGTACCTGGTAGTGATCAGATAGTACTTATAGATACAGTATTTATTGTACCTGGTAGTGTTCAGATAGTAGTTATAGATACAGTAGTTATTGTACCTGGTAGTGATCAGATAGTAGTTACAGATACAGTAGTTATTGTACCTGGTAGTGTTCAGATAGTAGTTATAGATAAGTTGTGTATCTGGTAGTGATCAGATAGTAGTAATAGATACAATAGTTATTGTACCTGGTAGTGTTCAGATAGTAGTTATAGATACAGTAGTTATTGTACCTGGTAGTGATCAGATAGTAGTTATAGATACAATAGTTATTGTACCTGGTAGTGTTCAGATAGTAGTTATAGATACAGTAGTTATTGTACCTGGTAGTGTTCAGATAGTAGTTATAGATACAGTAGTTATTGTACCTGGTAGTGTTCAGATAGTAGTTATAGATACAGTAGTTATTGTACCTGGTAGTGATCAGATAGTAGTTATAGATACAGTAGTTATTGTACCTGATAGTGTTCAGATAGTAGTTATAGATACAGTAGTTATTGTATCTGGTAGTGATCAGATAGTAGTAATAGATACAATAGTTATTGTACCTGGTAGTGTTCAGATAGTAGTTATAGATACAGTAGTTATTGTACCTGGTAGTGATCAGATAGTAGTTATAGATACAATAGTTATTGTACCTGGTAGTGTTCAGATAGTAGTTATAGATACAGTAGTTATTGTACCTGGTAGTGTTCAGATAGTAGTTATAGATACAGTAGTTATTGTACTTGGTAGTGTTCAGATGGTAGTTATAGATACAGTAGTTATTGTACCTGGTCGTGTTCAGATAGTAGTTATAGATACAGTAGTTATTGTACCTGGTAGTGTTCAGATAGTAGTTATAGATAAGTTGTGTATCTGGTAGTGTTCAGATAGTAGTTATAGATACAGTAGTTATTGTACCTGGTAGTGTTCAGATAGTAGTTATAGATAAGTTGTGTATCTGGAAGTGATCAGATAGTAGTTATAGATACAGTAGTTATTGTACCTGGTAGTGATCAGATAGTAGTTATAGATACAGTAGTTATTTTACCTGGTAGTGATCAGATAGTAGTTATAGATACAGTAGTTATTGTACCTGGTAGTGTTCAGATAGTAGTTATAGATACAGTAGTTATTGTACCTTGTAGTGATCAGATAGTAGTTATAGATACAGTAGTTATTGTACCTGGTAGTGTTCAGATAGTAGTTATAGATAAGTTGTGTATCTGGAAGTGATCAGAGTAGTTATAGATACAGTAGTTATTGTACCTGGTAGTGTTCAGATAGTAGTTATAGATAAGTTGTGTATCTGGAAGTGATCAGATAGTACTTATAGATACAGTATTTATTGTACCTGGTAGTGTTCAGATAGTAGTTATAGATACAGTAGTTATTGTACCTGGTAGTGTTCAGATAGTAGTTATAGATTTAGTAGTTATTGTACCTGGTAGTGATCAGATATTAGTTATAGATAGGTTGTGTATCTGGTATAGAATCCTGGTAGTGATCAGATTTAAAAAATATAGTTTTATTTTATTTTAACCTTTGCTTAACTTGGCAAGTCAGTTCAGAACAATTTCTTATTTACAATGACGGCCTACCCCGGCCAAACCCGGACGACGCTGGACCAATTGTGCGCCGCCCTATGGGACTTCCAATCACGGCCGGATGTGATGCAGCCTGGATGCGAACCAGGTACTGCAGGTTGTGTACCTGGTATAGAATACAAGTAGTGTTCAGATAGTAGTTATAGATAGGTGGTCATACAGGGTTTTTTCTGGATCAAAAATGGGCTTAGGTAGTGAGTGTGGCAATGGGCACGGTCAGCACGGCTGAATTTCAGAGGCCTCCATCTTGGTATTTAAAACAATATTTTTTTTTGCAATTTTAGTATTTTTAAGCCAATTTCCTGCAATTCTCAGTATTAGTCCATGCAACCGAGATACATTTTTGCAATTTTAAAGTTACTTTCCTGCAATTCTACACATTTTACCATGGAGCTGAGAGAAAATGTTGCAATTTTAAAGCTAATTTCCAGGGATTCTACATATTCTGCCATGGAGCTGAGAGGAAATGTTGGTTTTAAAGCTAATTTCCAGGGACCTACATATTCTGCAATGGAGCTGAGAGAAAATGTTGCAGTTTTAAAGTTAATTTGCTGCAATTCTAAACTCGTTGCCATGGAGTTACGTTTTAAATATAATTTTCTGAAATTCTATGCATTTTGCCATGGATAATGTTGTGTTATTTTGCTCAAACTTAATAACAAAATCAATATACTGTTAAATTCATTTTCTATTGCCCTGACTTTCTAGCTTTAATTTTTATATTCTAAAAATGTATATACAGTGCCTTGTGAAAGTATTCACCCCCTTAACATTTCTCCTATTTTGTTGCCTTACAACGAGAAATTAAAATAGATTTTTGCAGTTTGTATCATTTGATTTACACAACATGCCTACCACTTTGAAGATGCAAAATATTTTTTCTTGTGAAACAAACAAGAAATAAGACAAAAATACAGAAAACTTGAGCGTGCATAACTATTCACCCCCCAGAGTCAATACTTTGTAGAGCCATCTTTTCCAGCAATTACAGCTGCAAGTCTCTTGGGATATGTGTCTATAAGCAAGACACATCTAGCCACTGGGATTTTTGCCCATTCTTCAAGGCAAAACTGCTCCAGCTCCTTCAAGTTGGATGGGTTCCTGCTGGTGTACAGCAATCTTTAAGTCTTAGCACAGATTCTCAATTGGATTGAGGTCTGGGCTTTGACTAGGCCATTCCAAGACATTCACATGTTTCCCCGTAAACCACTTGAGTGTTGCTTTAGCAGTATGCTTAGGGTCATTGCCCTGCTGGATGGTGAACCTCCGTCCCAGTCTCAAATCTCTGGAAGAGTGAAACAGGTTTCCCTCAAGAATTTCCCTGTATTTAGCACCATCCATCATTCCTTCAATTCTGACCAGTTTCCCAGTCCCTGCCGATGAAAAACATCCCCACAGCATGATGCT
Organism: Salmo trutta; assembly: GCF_901001165.1. NCBI lineage: Eukaryota > Metazoa > Chordata > Actinopteri > Salmoniformes > Salmonidae > Salmo > Salmo trutta. The sequence goes on along the minus strand of NC_042957.1, from coordinate 74,043,965 downwards.
GCCACCACCATGCTTCACTGTGGGGATGGTGTTCTCTGGGTGATGTGAGGTGTTGGGTTTGTGACAGACATAGCGTTTTCCTTGATGGTCAAAAAGCTACATTTTTGTCTCATCTGACCAGAGTACCTTCTTCCATATGTTTGGGGGAGTCTCCCACATGCCTTTTGGCGAACACCAAACGTGTTTGCTTATTTCTTTTCTTTAAGCAATGGCTTTATTCTGGCCACTCTTCCGTAAAGTCCAGCTTTGTGGAGTGTACGGCTTAAAGTGGTCCTATGAACAGATACTCCAATCTCCGCTGTGGAGCTTTAATCAGAGAGGCAACAAAGAGACCAAAGATAACCCTGAAGGAGCTGCAATGCCCTCCTTGCCTGGTCCATGAGTTTTGGTGGGCGGCCCTCTCTCGGCAGGTTTGTTGTGGTGACATATTCTTTCCATTTTTTAATAATGGATTTAATGGTGCTCCGTGGGATGGTCAAAGTTTCTGATATTTTTTTATAACCCAACCCTGATATGTACTTCTCTACAACTTTGTCCCTGACCTGTTTGGAGAGCTCCTTGGTCTTCATGGTGCTGCTTGCTTGGTGGTGCCCCTTGCATACATGAAGGGAACATTTTGGCATTTGCTGTATGATCGATGAGAAACTGCATATTGCAAATGTATGGTCCCTTACTAGACGTCCGCGGCGGGCCGTGCACCGGGCCAGATCTTCAAGGAAGTCATCGAACAGAGTCTCTCGGACATTCGGTTTCCGTTTTATAAAATCTTCACATTTTGGTCATTTTTCCGCTGTCCCGGAAAATACCACCAGATGGCGAATGTAATCTTATTGCAAATGTACAAAACATCACCAATCACGACGTGGCTGTTTCTCCTAAACGGAAAAGACTTCGAAGGCGAAATTTGTTGAGCATAGGGTTGGCATAATGGGCAGTTGGCCCCGAACAAGATTGCATCGAGGCTTCAACGCTTTTTGAGTTAAGGCCATTTTTCTGGGATTAAAGGTAAAAAATTAAAATAGAGCGCTAATTTGACCGCTTCACGTCAAAGTACATGAACCTATGGTGTCAGGAAAAAAAGAACCAGACATTTATCTATCGTAATTTAAGAGAAATAGTACAAAACTCAATTGGAGATGTTAAAAAAAGAGGGTTTTTTTCAAAAAAGTTACAGATCCGTTAAGGTGGGTTTCGGAGCTCTGCGAGATTTCTGTGATTTTCTGAAATAACACACACTCATTCAACTCTCTGTAAATTAGTCAGTTCTTAACGTAAAGACTTAAAACTCAATATTCTATAAGAGCCTACCCCAAGGAGGATATGTGTTCAGCTTCCTGTGTCAACCGGAAGTGCCTTAAAATGGTGTCATAGGGGCTGTTTCGAAGGGTTAAAAAGGTCAGATCTTTCCAAAACTTCACGTGTGATTAGGCAACCCTCATGAATTGTAAATCAGTCATTTATCCCATCAGATCTCCAAGAAAAACTCACACACACACACAGCAAGGATGGAGTGACACAGTGTGGGGCTTAGAAACATACAGAGCCTGCAATAGTTACCTTTGTTCGAACTGTCAAAGAACCGTCAGACCTAGAGCTCTGAAACTTTAGAAATCTGTTCTAGAGCGCAAGTCGATATTGCGTGGTGAGTTATGTGGCTCTAAAAGGCACATTTCCAATAACTTCAATTCATTTTGACCTTCACGAAAATGATGACATTTAAAAAAGTCCCAGAGTCGCAAGACTAGATGCATTGAAACCGCCTCGGCCCATAGAGACGGACCCTAAAGTTTCTGTCTGATAGCTCATTCAAGGACCCCGTAGCAATGTCTGGAAAATGTGAATTTTCAGCACCAATTAAGGTCGCTGCTCGGGCTCCAAATGACCTATCAAGCCGAAACTTGGGTTTCGGGGTCGCCTCAGCTAGGCCTACACATAGTGTCAGAACTGGACCTGCAGCTAGAACGTAACTACCTGTTTAAAGTTTTTATTATGGTTAGATCCCTCACTTCCAAGGCAGTTATAGTCAATGAACTAATCACTGATCATAATCTTGATGTGATTGGCCTGACTGAAACATGGCTTAAGCCTGATTAATTGACTGTGTTAAATGAGGCCTCACCCCCTGGTTACACTAGTGACCATACCCCCCGTGCATCCGGCAAAGGCAGAGGTGTTGCTAACATTTACGATAGCAAATTTCAATTTACAAAAAAAAAACAATGACGTTTTCGTCTTTTGAGCTTCTAGTCATGAAATCTATGCAGCCTACTCACTCACTTTTGTAGTCATAGCAGATAATATTCTAATTTTTGGTGACTTTAACATTCACATGGAAAAGTCCACAGACCCACTCCAAAAGGCTTTCGGAGCCATCATCGACTCAATGGGTTTTGTCCAACATGTCTCTGGACCTACTCACTGCCACAGTCATACTCTGGACCTAGTTTTGTCCCATGGAATAAATGTTGTGGATCTTAATGTTTTTCCTCATAATCCTGGATTATCGGACCACCATTTTATTTCGTTTGCAATTGCAACAAATAATCTGCTCAGACCCCAACCAAGGAGCATTAAAAGTCGTGCTATAAATTCTCAGACAACCCAAAGATTCCTTGATGCCCTTCCAAACTCCTTCTGCCTACCCAAGGACGTCAGAGGACAAAAATCAGTTAACCACCTACCGAGGAACTCAATTTAACCTTGCGCAATACCCTAGCTGCAGTTGCATCCCTAAAAATTAAAAACATCTGTCATAAGAAACTAGCTCCCTGGTATACAGAAAATACACGAGCTCTGAAGCAAGCTTCCAGAAAATTGGAACAGAAATGGTGCCACACCAAACTGGAAGTCTTCCGACTAGCTTGGAAAGACAGTACCGTGCAGTATCGAAGAGCCCTCACTGCTGCTCGATCATCCTATTTTTCCAACTTAATTGAGGAAAATAAGAACAATCCGAAATTTCTTTTTGATACTGTCGCAAAGCTAACTAAAAAGCAGCATTCGCAAATGGAGGATGGCTTTCACTTCAGCAGTAATAAATGAATGAACTTCTTTGAGGAAAAGATCATGATCATTAGAAAGCAAATTACGGACTCCTCTATAAATCTGGGTATTCCTCCAAAGCTCCATTGTCCTGAGTCTGCACAACTCTGCCAGGACCTAGGATCAAGGGAGATACTAAAGTGTTTTAGTACTATATCTCTTGACACAATGATGAAAATAATCATGGCCTCCAAACCCTCAAGCTGCATACTGGACCCTATTCCAACTAAACTACTGAAAGAGCTGCTTCCTGTGCTTGGCCCTCCTATGTTGAACATAATAAACGGCTCTCTATCCACCGGATGTGTACCAAGCTCACTAAAAGTGGCAGTAATAAAGCCTCTCTTGAAAAAGCCGAATCTTGACCCAGAAATTATAAAAAAACTATCGGCCTATATCGAATCTTCCATTCCTCTCAATTTTTTTTGAAAAAGCTGTTGCACAGCAACTCACTGCCTTCCTGAAGACAAACAATGTATACGAAACGCTTCATTCTGGTTTTAGACCCCATCATAGCACTGAGACTGCACTTGTGAAGGTGGTAAATGACCTTCTAATGACGTCAGACCGAGGCTCTGCATCTGTCCTCGTGCTCCTAGATCTTAGTGCCGCTTTTGATACCATCAATCACCACATTCTTTTGGAGAGATTGGAAACCCAAATTGGTCTACATGGACAAGTTCTGGCCTGGTTTAGATCTTATCTGTCGGAAAGATATCAGTTTGTCTCTTGAATGGTTTGTCCTCTGACAAATCAATTGTGTGCCTCAAGGTTCCGTTTTAGGACCACTATTGTTTTCACTATATATTTTACCTCTTGGGGATGTCATTCGAAAACATAATGTTAAATTTCACTGCTATGCGGACGACACACAGCTGTACATTTCAATGAAACATGGTGAAGCCCCAAAATTGCCCTCGCTAGAAGCCTGTGTTTCAGACATAAGGAAGAGGATGGCTGCAAACTTTCTACTTTTAAACTCGGACAAAACAGAGATGCTTGTTCTAGGTCCCAAGAAACAAAGAGATCTTCTGTTGAATCTGACAATTAATCTGGATGGTTGTACAGTCGTCTCAAATAAAACTGTGAAGGACCTCGGCGTTACTCTGGACCCTGATCTCTCTTTTGAAGAACATATCAAGACTGTTTCATGGACAGCTTTTTTCCATCTACGTAACATTGCAAAAATCAGAAACTTTCTGTCCAAAAATGACGCAGAAAAATTAATCCATGCTTTTGTTACTTCTAGGCTAGACTACTGCAATGCTCTACTTTCCGGCTACCCGGATAAAGCACTAAACAAACTTCAGTTAGTGCTAAATACGGCTGCTAGAATCCTGACTAGAACCAAAAAATTTGATCATATTACTCCAGTGCTAGCCTCCCTACACTGGCTTCCTGTTAAGGCAAGGGCTGATTTCAAGGTTTTACTGCTAACCTACAAAGCATTACATGGGCTTGCTTCTACCTATCTTTCCGATTTGGTCCTGCCGTACATACCTACACGTACGCTACGGTCACAAGACGCAGGCCTCCTAATTGTCCCTAGAATTTCTAAGCAAATGGCTGGAGGTAGGGCTTTCTCCTATAGAGCTCAATTTTTATGCAATGGTCTGCCTACCCATGTGAGAGATGCAGACTCAGTCTCAACCTTTAAGTCTTTACTGAAGACTTATCTCTTCAGTAGGTCCTATGATTAAGTATAGTCTGGCCCAGGAGTGTGAAGGTGAACGGAAAGGCTGGAGCAACGAACCGCCCTTGCTGTCTCTGCCTTGCCGGTTCCCCTCTTTCCACTGGGATTCTCTGCCTCTAACCCTATTACAGGGGCTGAATCACTGGCTTACTGGTGTTCTTCCATGCCGTCCATGGGAGGGGTGCGTCACTTGAGTGGGTTGAGTCACTGACGTGGTCTTCCTGTCTGGGTTGGCGCCCCCCCTTGGGTTGTGCCATGGCGGAGATCTTTGTGGGCTATACTCGGCCTTGTCTTAGGACGGTAAGTTGGTGGTTGTAGACATCCCTCTAGTGGTGTGGGGGCTGTGCATTGGCAAAGTGGGTGGGGCTATATCCTGCCTGTTTGGCCCTGTCCGGGGGTATCATCGGATGGGGCCACAGTGTCTTCTGATCCCTCCTGTCTCAGCCTCCAGTATTTATGCTGCAGTAGTTTATGTGTCGGGGGGCTAGGGTCAGTCTGTTACATCTGGAGTATTTCTCTTGTCTTATCCGGTGTCCTGTGTGAATTTATATATGCTCTCTCTAATTCTCTCTTTCTCTCTTTCTTTCTTTCTCTCGGAGGACCTGAGCCCTAGGACCATGCCTCAGGACTACCTGGCATGATGACTCCTTGCTGTCCCCAGTCCACCTGGCCATGCTGCTGCTCCAGTTTCAACTGTTCTGCCTGCGGCTATGGAACCCTGACCTGTTCACCGGACGTGCTTGTTGCACCCTCGACAACTACTATGATTATTATTATTTGACCATGCTGGTCATTTATGAACATTTTAACATCTTGACCATGTTCTGTTATAATATCCACCCGGCACAGCCAGAAGAGGACTGGCCACCCCTCATAGCCTGGTTCCTCTCTAGGTTTCTTCCTAGGTTTTTGCCTTTCTAGGGAGTTTTTCCTAGGGAGTTTTTCCTAGCCACCGTGCTTCTTTCACATGCATTGCTTGCTGTTTGGGGTTTTAGGCTGGGTTTCTGTACAGCACTTTGAGATTTCAGCTGATGTACAAAGGGCTATATAAATAAATTTGATTTGTTTAAACAGAAGGCGCTGTGAATTTTGGGCCTGCTCTGAAATATGTGATAGTTGGCTTCTAAATGAGTTTGAAAAAGTGGGTGTGGTGTCAGTCTGTATCATTTTGGTGTCAGAATGATATCTAATTTACTGATGCACGGTGACTTGCTGGCTGACTTTTGTCCATTTGCAATATGTTTAAACAGTGATAGACCATCACCAAATTGACATTCTGAAATCAACACCAACAAGCGATGGAGAGGAACCAGAATCACTGCCTGGCCATCCCGAGTTCATCGGGCCAGTCAATTTTGCATTTCTGCAGTATTTTTGAGCATGTCAAATTCGTGACGCTAAATGCCCATTGAAACATATTGCAAATGGACAGTACATTTGCAATAAGATTCAACAGTGAAAAAACATCACCAAATGGACATGATGAAATCAACACTACGAGTGATGGAGAGGAACCACTATCACTGCCCGGCCATCCCGAGTTCATCGGGCCAGTCAATTTTGCATTTCTGCAGTATTTTTGAGCATCTCAAATTCGTGATGCTAAATACCCATTGAAACTTATTGCAAATGGACAGCCGTGCGCCTGGTGATCAGAATGCGTTACCAGGAGCACATTTTTTAAATGTAATTTTAATGCTTTTAGGGGGTGCAAGGGGTCTACGGTTGGGTAGTGAGCAACCCCCACCCGTCCCCATCCAATAGGGGGCGCCCCTGGTCATTTTGGACGTTTTTAAAAAAATTGTTAAAAAAACAACAGAGTCCCACTTCTCCCTCATCATACATGACAAATAGACCATCTAGGTTGATTCATGGCTTAACATAGGGCTATATATCATTTGGGCAGTATAAATGCCATTTGGACATGGTTCACTGACTTTTGGGTTTGGAAACTGACTTCCTATGATCGTACATAGCAAATGGACATAACACCTTGATTTGGCACATTCAATACTTTCATATTGCATCTGGACATTTCTTATGGCATTTGGCAACAAACAACAAAATTAAGTGACTTTTGACTTCGACTTTTGACTTCCTTGATATCATATTGTAAATGGACAAAACATCCTGATTTGGCATATTCAATACTTTCATATTGCATTTGGACATTTCTTATGGCATTTGGCAATGGTTCACTGAATTTTGACTTTGACTTTTGACTTCCTATGAAATCATATTGCAAATGGACAAAACATATGCCTTAACCTGTTTGGGCTAGGGGGCAGTATTGAGAATTTTTGAAAATATGTGCCCATTTTTAACTGCCTCCTACACCAACTCAGAAGCTAGAATATGCATATTATTGTTCAGGTTTGGATAGAAAACACCCTAAAGTTTCTAAAACTGTTTGAATGGTGTCTGTGAGTATAACAGAACTCCTATGGCAGGCAAAAACCTGACAAGGTTTCATGCAGGAAGTACCCTATCTGACAAGGAGTCGTGCGTCTTGCATCTGTTTATTGAAAAGTAAGGATCTTAGCTGTAACGTGACAATTCCCAGGGCTCCGATAGGCTCTCAGAACCCGGGAAATACCTGAAGGTTGACGAGGCAGCCTCAGGCTGAAACACATTATCGCCTTTGGTAAGTGGCGGATCAGAGGACCTTTGAATGAGGCGCGTGCACGATTCGCCCCTGTGGAGAAATTTAATTCGGCTGTTTAGGCTCATTGCATATTCCCGGTCGGAATATTATCGCTTTTCTACGAGATAAATGGCATAAAAATTGGTTTTAAACAGCGGTTGACATGCTTCGAAGTACGGTAATGGAATATTTAGAATTTTTTTGTCACGCCAATGCGCCATGCGCAAGACCGTGATTTAGCATTCTGATAGTGTCTAGAACTCACGAACAAAACGTCGCTGTTTGGATATAACGATGGATTATTTGGGACCAAACCTACATTTGTTATTGAAGTAGAAGTCGTGGGACTGCATTCTGACGAAGAACAGGAAAGGTAAGAACATTTTTCTTATAGGAAATATGAAGGCTAATCTTGCCGGGTGTCTAAATAGCTAGCCCGTGATGCCGGGCTATGTACTTAGAGTATTGCAAAATGTGCTTAATCCGAAAAGCTATTTTAAAATCGGACATATCGAGTGCATAGAGGAGTAATGTATCTATAATTCTTAAAATAATTGTTATGCTTTTTGTGAACGTTTATCGTGAGTAATTTAGCAAACTGTTAGTAAATTCCCCGGAAGTTTGCGGGGGTTATGCTTTTTCTGATCGTCACATGCTAATGTAAAAAGCTGTTTTTTGATATAAATATGAACTTGATTGAACAGACATGCATGTATTGTATAACACAATGTCCTAGGTGTGTCATCTGATGAAGATCATAAAAGGTTAGTGCTGCATTTAGCTGTGGTTTGGGTTTATGTGACATGATATGCTAGCTTGAAAAATGGGTGTCTGATTATTTCTGGCTGGGCACTCTGCTGACATAATCTAATGTTTTGCTTTCGTTGTAAAGCCTTTTTGAAATCGGACAGTGTGGTTAGATTAACGAGATTCTTGTCTTTAAATAGCTGTAAAATAGTCATATGTTTGAGAAATTGAAGTAATAGTATTTCAAACGATTCAAAAATCGCGCCACTGGATTTCAGTGGCTGTTACGTAGGTGGGACGAGTTCGTCCCACATGCGCCAGAGAGGTTAAGTAAAACAAATGTATGACAATAAAATATGACAAAAGTATGCTCATACAGTTGTTATACATGTGTAATTGACAAAAAAAAATCAAAAGAATTTTGAAAAACGGTCCAGAAAGCATTTTTTTAAGGGGGTGATAAGTTTTAGATTTTCTTTCAAATTTTAAAATTTTTACCCTTGGGTCTTGACTTGTGTTACATTTGCAATGAGAAAATTTACGGTGGAGCGCGCTCACCATCTATTGGATTTTTGCTGTGTGACACTTGGCATTTGCAATATGGCATTTGCAATCAGTTTTGAATGAAACGACGTCCATTTGAGTGGTATTGTACATCATGTATATGTTTCGTACGGTGCCAATAAGATCCCATTCATTTTTGTCAATTTCAGGGGGGTCTTCCCTTACTTAGTGATGCTGCAGACTCTGGGGCCTTTCAGAACAGGGGTAAATATACTGAGATCATGTGACAGATCATGTGACACTTAGATTGCACACAGGTGGACTTTATTTAACTAATTATGTGACTTCTGAAGGTAATTGGTTGCACCAGATATGATTTAGGGGCTTCCTAGCAAAGGGGGTAAATACATATGCACGCACCACTTTTCCGTTTATTTTTTTATTTTTATTTTTGAAACAAGTTATTTTTTTCATTTCACTTCACCAATTTGGACTATTTTATGTATGTCCATTACATGAAATTCAAATAAAAATCAATTAAAATTACAGGTCGTAACGCAACAAAATAGGAAAAACGCCAAGGGGGGTGAATACTTTCGCAAGGCACTGTAGGTTCATTATCTTTTCTACATACTTTATATCTGGCTTTAGTAGTTTAAGTTTACACTAAAAGCGTTTTTTCACCCTGAAAATGTACAAAATAAAATACACAAATATATATATATACATTACCAGTCAAAAGTTTAGACACACCTACTCATTCAAGGGTTTTTGCTTATTTTTTTTTCTATTTTCTACATTGTAGAATAATAGTGAATACATCAAAACTATGAAATAACACATATGGCATAATGTAGTAACCAAAAAAGTATTAAACAAATCAAAATATATTTATATTTGAGATTCTTCAAAGTAGCCACCCTTTGCCTTGATGACAGCTTTGCACACTCTTGGCATTCTCTCAACCAGCTTCATGAGGTAGTCACCTGAATGCATTACAATTAACAAGTGTGCCTTGTTAACTTAAGGATCGGACCCTTTTTTTCAATTTTCACCTAAAATAACATACCCAAGTCTAACTGCCTGTAGCTCAGGATCTGAAGCAAGGATATGTATATTATTGATACCATTTGAAAGGAAACACTTTGAAGTTTGTGGAAATGTGAAATTAATGTAGGAGAAAACATTCGTTTTCTATTTTTCTTTTTGTTCCATCATCTTTGAAATGTAAGAGAAAGGCCATAATATAATATAGGAGTAAAGGCGCAATTTAGATTTTGGCCACACTGGCAGCAGTGTGTGTGCAATAATTCAGAGTGGTCCAGTGAAGCATTGCAATACTGCCCAATATTGTGTACAATTCTACCCAAATGTGCCGAATTGGTCAATTGATACATTTTCAAGTACATACATATAGAGAACATACAGAAACGATATGGTAATACAAAATGTAAGTTTACACACTCCCAGGAATGTCATACATGATGGACAATTAACTTCCCTACAGAAAAAACACTAACCTTCACACATCTAGATGGCCGGGCGGGGTGGGTGTGGAGCCAGAGACAGAAGGGTTCAACCTGTAGAACCCAGTTCCTACATTTAAATATAAAAATGGATTTTATCAAATAAAACTATGCTACATTTTATCTCATTTTATCTACATTTAAGCTTTCTGCCCATACTAAACATGTCTATATCCTGGAAAGTTTGCTGTTACTTTCAATGTCATGCTAGTCACATTAGCACACGTTAGCAACAACCGAGCCCGTAGAGATTTTAAAAGTTAATTTGTGGAATTTCTCTCTTTCTTAATGCGTTTGAGCAAATCAGTTGTGTTGTAACAAGTTAGGTGTGGTATACAGAATATAGCCCTATTTGGTAAAATACCAAGTCAATATTATGGCAAGAACAGCTCAAATAAGCAAAGCGAAACGACAGGAGGAGGAAAAGCTGTCAAGTGGAGGAAAAGCTGTCAAGTGCTCAGCATATGTGGAAACTCCTTCAAGATGGTTGAAAAAGCATTCCAGGTGAAGCTGGTTGAGAGAATACCAAGAGTGTGCAAAGCCGTCATCAAGGCAAAGGGTGGCTACTTTGAATAATCTAAAATCTAAAATATATTTTGATTTGTTTAACACTTTTTTGGTTACTAAATGATTCCATATGTGTTATTTCATTGTTTTGATGTCTTCACTATAATTCTACAATGTAGAAAATAGTAAAAATAAAGAAAACTTGTTGAATGAGTAGATGTGTCCAAACTTTTGACTGGTACTGTATATATATTTTTTACAATTTGGACTTAAGTGTAATGAAAAAATGCTCAGGCGGCCTGCCCAAGTGTTTCTATGGCAAGACATCCCTGGTTACAGTGCCTTTGGAAAGTATTCAGACCCCTTGACTTTTCCCACATTTTGTTACCTTACAGCCTTATTCTAAAATGTATTAAATAAAGCAATTTCCTACACACAATACCCCATTATGACAAAGCAAAAATAAATAAAAATATGGCCTCCCGAGTGGCGCAGTGGTCTAAGGTACTGCATCAAAGTGCTTGCTGTGTCACTAGAGATCCTGGTTTGAGTGCAGGCTCTGTTGCAGCCGGCCGCAACCGGGAGACCCATGGGGTGGCGCATAATTGTCCCAGCGTCATCTGGGTTAGGGGAGGGTTTGGCCGGCAGGGATGTTCTTGTCCCATCGTGCACTAGAGACTCCTGTGGTGGGCCGGGCAAAATGCACGCTGACACGGTCACCAGGTGTACGGTATTTCCTCTGACACATTGGTGCAGCTGGTTTCCGGGTTAAGTGGGCATTGTGTCAAGTAGCAGTGCGGCTTGGCTGGGTTGTGTTTCGGAGGATGCATGGCTCTCGACCTTCGCCTCTCCCGAGTCCATACGGGAGTTGCAGCAATGGGACAAGACTGTAACTACCAATTGGATACCATGACATTGGGGAGAAAAAGGGGTAAAAAAATCATTAAAGAAATAAAATAAAACAGAAATACATTATTTACATAAGTATTCAGACCCTTTGCTATGAGACTCGGATTTGAGCTCAGTGTCACGACTTCCGCTGAAGTCGGTTCCTCTCCTTGTTCGTGGCGGCGTTCGGCGGTCGACGTCATCGGTCTTCTAGCCATCGCCAATCCACCTATCATTTTCCATTTGTTTTGTCTTGTTTTCCCACACACCTGGTTTACATTTCCCTCATTACTTGTCGTGTATTTAACCCTCTGTTCTCCCCATGTCTGTGTCTGAAATTGTTTGTTGTAAGTGCTTGTGCACATTTTGACTGGTGCGCGACGGGTTTTGTACCCATACTTTTGTATTTCTGGATGCCGTTGGTTTTGTTAATTAAACTGCTCCAGTTATTACCCAGTTCTGCTCTCCTGCGTCTGACTTCACTGCCACCGGTTACGCACCCCTTACACTCAGCTGTATCATGTTTCCATTGATCATCCTTGATATGTTCCTACAACTTGATTGGAGTCCACCTGTGTAAAATTAAATTGATTGGACATGATTTGGAAAGGCACATACCTGTCTATATAAGGTCCCACAATTGACAGTGCATGTCAGAGCATATATCAAGCCATGAGGTCGAAGGAATTGTCAGTAGAGTTCCAGAGACTGGATTGTGTCGAGGCACAGATCTGGGGAAGGGTACCATAACATTTCTGCAGCATTTAAGGTCCCCAAGAACACAGTGGCCTCCATCATTCTTAAATGGAAGAAGCTTGGAACCACCAAAGACTCTTCCTGAGCAACCGAGGGAGAAAGGGCCTGATCGGGGAGGTGACTAAGAACCCAATGGTCACTCTGACAGAGCTCTAGAGTTCCTCTGTGGAGATGGGAGAAGCTTCCAGAACGACAACCATCTCTGCAGCACTACACTAATTAGGCCTTTATGGTAGAGTGGCCAGACGGAAGCCACTCCTCAGTAAACGGCACAAGACAGCCCGCTTGGCATTTGCCAAAAGACACCAAAAGACTCTCAGGCCATGAGAAACCAGATTCTCTGATCTGATGAAACCAAGATTGAACTCTTTGGCCTGAATACCAAGCGTCACATCTGGAGGAAACATGGCACCATCCCTACGGTGAAGCATGGTGGTGGCAGCTTCATGCTGTGGGGATGTTTTCCAGCGGCAGGATCTAGGAGACTAGTCAGGATCGAGGCAAAGATGAACGGAGAGATCATTAATAAAAACCTGCTCCAGAGCGCTTAGGACCTCAGACTGGGGTGAAGGTTTACCTTCCAACAGGACAACGACGCTAAGCAGCCAAGACAACGCAGGAGTGGCTTTGGGACAAGTCTCTGAATGTCCTTGAGTGGCCCAGCCACATTCCGGACTTGAACCCGATCTAACATCTTTGGAGAGACCTGAAAATAGCTGTGCAGCAATGCTCCCCATTCAACCTGAAAGAGGCTTTGCTTTATCTTGGCCAGGTCGCAGTTGTAACTGAGAACTTGTTCTCAACTGGCCTACCTGGTTAAATAAAGGTGAAATTAAAAAAATAAAGCTTGAGAGGATCTGCAGAGAAGAATGGGAGAAACTCCCCAAATACAGGTGTACCAAGCTTGTAGAGTCATACCCAAGAAGACTCGAGGCTGTAATCACTGCCAAATTGCTTCAACTAAGTACTGAGTAAAGGGTCTGAATACTTATGTAAATGTAATATTTCATTTACATTTTTTATAAATTAGCAAACATTTACAAAAAAACGTTTTTTCTTTGTTATTATGGGGTATTGTGTGTAAATTGATGAGAAAAAAAAGGATTTAATCAATTTTAGAATAAGGCTGTAACCTAACAAAATGTGGATAAGTCAAGGGGTATGAATACTTTCCGAAGGCACTGTATATAAGTTATAGTTATAGATCGGTGGTGTACCTGGTATAGCGACCAGGCTGGTCTTCAGCGTTCCTGGCTCGGCGGGGACGGCCGGACGGGAACCCTCCATGGACACCGTCTCCTGGGAGCTGGTACGGGAGATGCCGGTGATGGCATCCGGTGACTTTCTCTTCCTCAGCAAGGCCTTCTGGATGGAGGCAGGGTCAGTTGGCAGGTTGGCCAACTGATGGAACAAGTTGCGTTTGCGGATAATGGCGTAGACTAGGTTACAGTTTCCTGGAAGAAAATTGCAAATTTAAGAGCAAGGGATTATGAGGGTTACATTATGAGGGTTACATACGACACAGCAGCACATCAAAGGCAGGCAGTAAATAATCCTTCTACTGACTGAACTTCTACTGACAGAAAGTAAGAAACTTATAAATAGACTAATTACAATTCCCTTTCATATTGTATTTATTTTTCCATGGAACATGAAGGAATTGAGAGCCGGAGATAGATTATAGAGGGGCCCAGGTAGGAGAGTGGCAGAGACAGGCTTAAACCCCCGTCGCTAGCCGGTATCTGTGGCCCGGAGTCGGCAGCAATACCAACAGACCAGACTCCGGCAGGACTAAATACAGTCTTATGCTATTCTACGGAGTCAGACATGTAACCTGTACTGAGAGACGCAGGCTGGGTAAACACTGATCCTCTCACCATCAAACTGGTACTGGATGATGTTGTTGAAGGCCTCCAGCAGGAAGAAGACAAGATGGTGGTTCTGGGAGGCGGAGAAGAGGAACCAGTTGGTGGAGAAGGCTTCCAAGAGGTGGAGCAGCTTGTTAGCTGCCACCATGGACAGACTCTTCAGGTAGGGAGACACTGTGGAGTAGAGGGAGGAGAAGTTATTCAGGTAGGGAGACACTGTGGAGGAGAGGAAGGAGGAGTCATTCAGGTAGGGAGACACTGTGGAGGAGAGGGAGGAAGAGTAATTCAGGTAGGGAGACACTGTGGAGGAGAGGGAGGAGTCATTCAGGTAGGGAGACGCTGTGGAGGAGAGGGGGGAGGAGTCATTCAGGTAGGGAGACACTGTGGAGGAGAGGGAGGAAGAGTCATTCAGGTAGGGAGACACTGTGGAGGAGACGGAGGAGGAGTCATTCAGGTAGGGAGACACTGTGGAGGAGAGGGAGAAGGAGTCATTCAGGTAGGGAGACACTGTGGAGGAGAGGGAGGAGGAGTCATTCAGGTAGGGAGACACTGTGGAGGAGAGGGGGAAGGAGTCATTCAGGTAGGGAGACACTGTGGAGGAGAGGGAGGAGTCATTCAGGTAGGGAGACACTGCGGAGGAGAGGGAGGAGTCATTCAGGTAGGGAGACACTGTGGAGGAGAGGGAGGAGGAGTCATTCAGGTAGGGAGACACTGTGGGAGACACTGTGTTTTTTTGCGATATTTGTAAATTATTTTGTACATAATGTTTCTACAACCGTATTTTACGGCAGAAAAGAGCTTCTGGATATCAGGACAGCGATCACTGACCTTGGATTAGACGAAGATTTTTTCAACAACAACAACAAGCAGGACTCACACGATATTCTCCAAACACCCCGCAGGGTAGACATCCCAATTATTTGCATAAGGAAGCGACGCAGAGGACAAAGATCCGGATGCCTCATCAGGATCCGCAGAAGGCGAGTAGGAAAGCTACCGTTACCGTCAACGTGCAATCATTGGACAATAAACTAGACGAGGTACGATGACGAATATCCTACCAACGTGACATCAAAAACTGTAATATCTTATGTTTCACGGAATCATGGCGGGATACACGCTGCACCGGCAGGATAGAACAGCACACTCCGGTAAGATGAGGGGGGGCGGTCTCTGCATATTTGTAAACAACAGCTGGTGCACGAAATCTAAGGAAGTCTCTAGATTTTGCTCGCCTGAAGTAGAGTATATTGTGATAAATTGCAGGCCACACTACTTGCCTAGAGAGTTCTCAGCTATACTTTTTGTGGCTGTTTATTTACCACCACAATCAGATGCGGGCACTAAGACTGCACTCAGTCAGCTGTATAAGGAAATAAGCAAACAGGAAACCACTCACCGAGAGGCGGCAGTCCCAGTGGCCGGAGACTTTAATGCAGGGAAACTTAAATCAGTTCTACTAAATCTCTATCAACATGTTAAATGTGCAACTAGAGGGAAAAAAACTAGATCACCTGTACTCCACACAACGAGACGCGTACAAAGCTCTCCCTCGCCCTCCATTTGGTAAATCCGACCACAACTCTATCCTCCTGAATCCTGCTTACAAGCATAAATTAAAGCAGGAAGCACCAGTGACTCTGTCTATAAAAAAAATGGTCAGATGAAGCAGATGCTAAACTACAGGACTGTTTTGCTATCGCAGACTGGAACATGTTCCGGGATTCTTCCGATGGCATTGAGGAGTACACCACATCAGTCACTGGCTTTATCAATAAGTGCATTGAGGACGTCGTCCCCACAGTGACTGTACGTACAAACCCAACCAGAAGCCATGGATTACAGGCAACATTCGCCACTGAGCTAAAGAGCTGCCGCTTTCAAGGTGCGGGACTCTAACACGGAAGCTTACAAGAAATCCCGCTATGCCCTGCGACAAACCATCCAACAGGCAAAGCGTCAATACAGGGCTAAGACTGAATCATACTACACCGGCTCCGACGCTCGTCGGATGTGGCAGTGCTTGCAAACTATTACAGACTACAAAGGGAAGCACAGCCGCGAGCTGCCCAGTGACACGAGCCTACCAGACGAGCTAACTCACTTCTATGTTCGCTTCGAGGCAAGCAACACTGAGGCATGCATGAGAGCATCAGCTGTTCCGGACGACTGTGTGATCACGCTCTCCGTAGCCGACGTGAGTAAGACGTTTAAACAGGTCAACATACACAAGGCTGCGGGGACAGATGGATTACCAGGACCTGTGCTCCGGGCATATGCTGACCAACTGGCAGGTGTCTTCATTGACATTTTCAACATGTCCCTGATTGAGTCTGTAATACCAACATGCTTCAAGCAGACCACCATAGTCCCTGTGCCCAAGAACACCAAGACAACCTGCCTAAATGACGACCGACCCGTAGCACTCACGTCTGTAGCCATGAAGTGGCTTGAAAGGCTGGTAATGGCTCACATCAACACCATTATCCCAGAAACCCTAGACTCACTCAAATTTGCATACCGCCCAAACAGATCCACAGATGATGCAATCTCTATTGCACTCCACACTGCCCTTTGCCACCTGGACAAAAGGAACACCTATGTGAGAATGCTATTCATTGACTATAGCTCAGTGTTCAGCACCATAGTACCCTCAAAGCTCATCACTAAGCTAAGGAACCTGGGACTAAACACCTCCCTCTGCAACTGGATCCTGGACTTCCTGATGGGTCGCCCCCAGGTGGTGAGGGTAGGTAGCAACACATCTGCCACACTGATCCTCAACACTGGAGCTCCCCAGGGGTGCGTGCTCAGTCCCCTCCTGTACTCCCTGTTCACCCACGACTGCTTGGCCAGGCACGAGTCGAACACCATCATTAAGTTTGCAGACGACACAACAGTGGTAGGCCTGATCACCGACAACGACGAGACAGCCTATAGGGTGGAGGTCAGAGACCTGGCCGGGTGGTGCCAGAATAACAACCTATCCCTCAACGTAACTAAGACTAAGGAGATGATTGTGGACGACAGGAAAAGGAGCACCGAGCACGTCCCCATTCTCATCGACGGGGCTGAAGTGGGGCAGGTTGAGAGCTTCAAATTCCTTGGTGTCCACATCAACAACAAACTAGAATGGTCCAAACACACCAAGACAGTCGTGAAGAGGGCAGGACAAAGACTATTCCCCCTTAGGAACTAAAAAGATTTGGCATGGGTCCTGAGATCCTCAAAAGGTTCTACAGCTGCAACATCGAGAGCATCCTGACCGGTTGCATCACTGCCTGGTACGGCAATTGCTCGGCCTCTGACAGCAAGGCACTTCAGAGGGTAGTGCGTACTGCCCAATACATCACTGGGGCAATGCAGCCTGCCATCCAGGACCTCTACACCAGGCGGTGTCAGAGGAAGGCCCTAAAAATTGTCAAAGACCCCAGCCACCCCAGTCATAGACTGTTCTCTCTACTACCGCATGGCAAGCAGTACCGGGGTGCCAAGTCTAGGACAAAAAGGCTTCTCAACAGTTTTTACCCCCAAGCCATAAGACTCCTGAACAGGTACGTAACCAATTTGCATTGTGTGTGTCCCCCAACCCCTCTTTTACGCTGCTGCTACTCTCTGTTTATCTTATATGCATAGTCACATTAACTATATATCCATGTACATACTACCTCAATTGGCCCGACCAACCAGTGCTCCCGCACATTGGCTAACCGGGCTACCTGCATTGTGTCCCTCCACCCACCAACCCCTCCTTTTATGCTACTGCTACTCTCTGTTCATCATATATGCATAGTCACTTTAACCATACCTACATGTACATACTACCTCAATCAGCCTGACTAACCGGTGTCTGTATATAGCCTTGCTACTCTTATTTTCAAATGTATTTTTACTGTTGTTTAATTTCTTTACTTACCCACACACACACACACACACACACACACACACACACACACACACACACACACACACACACACACACACACACACACACACACACACACACCCACATAGCTTTTTTTCACACTATTGGTTAGAGCCTGTAAGTAAGCATTTCCCTGTAAAGTCTACACCTGTTGTATTCGGCGCACGTGACAAATAAACTTTGATTTGATTTGATTTGAGTCACTGTGGAGGAGAGGGAGGATTCATTTGTAGAGATACTGTACATTTTGACCACAGATTGAGCCTAATCCTAGCTAGACTAAAAAGCAAGTAACATCTCAATATGCATGTACAGCATCTAAGAATTACATCTGTTTAGGTGTTAAAGGTGATCTCAGGGACTGTCCCAAAGTAATGTAATATTGAACTATTCAATACCTCAGAACTTTCTGTGAGGCTGAGGTTAAAACAAGGAGTATAGATGTTCCTGTGGATCGGATTGTCTCATGATGACGTGTTGCTGTGCCGATTGTAGCCTACTGTATGTTTTAAATGTTGTAACGCTGTAATGACTACTGCTGTAATGTAACGCTGCAATGACTACTGCTGTAATGTAACACTGTAATGACTACTGCTGTAATGTAATGCTGTAACACTGTAATGTAACGCTGTAACGCTGTAATGACTACTGCTGTAATGACTACGGCTGTAATGTAACACTGTCATGACTACTGCTGTAATGTAACGCTGTAACACTGTAATGTAACGCTGTAACACTGTAATTTAACGCTGTAACACTGTAATGTAACGTTGTAACGCTGTAATGTAACGCTGTAACACTGTAATGTAACGCTG
Source organism: Salmo trutta (assembly GCF_901001165.1). Lineage (NCBI taxonomy): Eukaryota > Metazoa > Chordata > Actinopteri > Salmoniformes > Salmonidae > Salmo > Salmo trutta. Next base: position 74,025,050 of record NC_042957.1, on the reverse strand, counting down.
TAACAATGTAATGTAACGCTGTAACACTGTAATGTAACGCTGTAACACTGTAATGCAACATTGTAACGCTGTAATGTAATGCTGTAACACTGTAATGTAACGCTGTAACACTGTAATGTAACGCTGTAACGCTGTAATGACTACTGCTGTAATGACTACTGCTGTAATGTAACGCTGTAACACTGTAATGTAACGCTGTAACACTGTAATGTAACGCTGCAACACTGTAATGTAACGCTGTAACACTGCAATGTAACGCTGTAACACTGTAATGTAACGCTGTAACGCTGTAATGACTACTGCTGTAATGACTACTGCTGTAATGTAACGCTGTAACACTGTAATGTAACACTGTAACACTGTAATGTAACGCTGTAACACTGTAATGTAACATTGTAACGCTGTAATGTAACGCTGTAACGCTGTAATGACTACTGCTGCCTTCTTGGCCAGGTCTCTTTTGTAAAATAGACTATGTATCTCAATGGGACTTTCCTGGTTAAATGAAGGTTGAATAAATAAATAAAGAACCATGTGCATCTTTGACCAGCAGAGGGAGCCAGTGCAGAGCTACTCGCCATTCACTACGATGGTGAGCAGGCAGTCAAACAGAGGCTGTAGACGCTGGTGGCCGCTGGTGATGATCTTGTGGAACACCTGGAGATCACACAGAGGTAAAGACATAGAGATAGAATTACTAGAAGGGACAAGGGCAATTTGATTGGAACACTTATGGGTACACTCAATCGCCGTCAAGCCACCCATCAGAGAACATATATTGACTTGAATGTCTGTTGTAGCAATTATATTTCTATAGGACCTGGATTCAAATAGTATTTGTTTCCATTCAAATGCTTTATCTGCGCTTCATTGATCTTGCTTGGCGCAATGGAACCAATGGGAGAGTCCCAATAGAGATAACCCCACCCATTTGGCACTCCAGGCTCAATTACAAATATTTGAATGAAATACTATTTGAATCTAAGTGCAATAAAGACCCCAAGCTATAACTGGAGAGGCTTTTTAATTAACACATAGAGGCAGATCACTGACAATGTAATATTGCCTGCAGAATTAATCCATTTGCTACAGTCACACTGTATTCAACAGAGATATATCCTATTCACTCTATATTTATGCTGTAGCCTACTGTAACTTGTATGGCAGAGTCTTACTACTATGAGTAGGTCGGCGTGGGTCCCTGTAAACACTGGGATGTCCATAGGTACGTGGACAGAGTAGGGCTTGTTGAGACGCACGCCAAAGTTCCTCTCTCCACTCAGCAGCAGCAGGATGAAGACACCGATGTGCATGAGACCCACACGGGCTGTAGCAGAAACACGTGCGCACACACACAAGCTCACACACACACACACACACACACACACACACACACACACACACACACACACACACACACACACACACACACACACACACACACACACACACACACACGCACACACACACAAGAGCGAGAGACGGTCACTAAAACCATTCTCAAGGAATATGTTAATAAAGCAGACATTCACAGCCGTTAGCAGATATATAGTATATTCCAGTCCCTACAGACAGATATATAGTATATTCCAGTCCCTACAGACAGATATATAGTATATTCCAGTCCCTACAGACAGATATATAGTATATTCCAGTCCCTACAGACAGATATATAGTATATTCCAGTCCCTACAGACAGATATATAGTATATTCCAGTCCCTACAGAGAGATATATAGTATATTCCAGTCCCTACAGACAGATATATAGTATATTCCAGTCCCTACAGACAGATATATAGTATATTCCAGCCCCTACAGACAGATATATAGTATATTCCAGTCCCTACAGACAGATATATAGTATATTCCAGTCCCTACAGACAGATATATAGTATATTCCAGTCCCTACAGACAGATATATAGTATATTCCAGTCCCTACAGACAGATATATAGTATATTCCAGTCCCTACAGACAGATATATAGTATATTCCAGTCCCTACAGACAGATATATAGTATATTCCAGTCCCTACAGACAGATAAATAGTATATTCCAGTCCCTACAGACAGATATATAGTATATTCCAGTCCCTACAGACAGATATATAGTATATTCCAGCCCCTACAGACAGATATATAGTATATTCCAGTCCCTACAGACAGATATATAGTATATTCCAGCCCCTACAGACAGATATATATAGTATATTCCAGTCCCTACAAACTATACTCACACCCTGCCATCATTCATAGGATAGGTCTATCTGTGTGTGTGTGTCTGTGTGTGTGTGTGTGTGTGTGTGTCTACAGACTGTACTCACACTGGTCGGCCCGGGCATCATTAAGGTAGAAGAGGATGGGTACCAAGATGTCCAGAACATCACTGCTCTTCAAGACAAAGAACAGGAACTTCTGTGATGGGCAGAGAGACGGTGGTCTGGGTTATTAGAATGTGATGCGTGTTTGTTTCTCTGTTGAGGGTCGGCTATTCTTCTATTCTATCTCTGTTGAGGGTCGGCTATTCTATTCTATCTCTGTTGAGGGTCGGCTATTCTTCTATTCTATCTCTGTTGAGGGCAGGCTATTCTTCTATTCTTTCTCTGTTGAGGGTCGGCTATTCTTCTATTCTATCTCTGTTGAGGGTCGGCTATTCTTCTATTCTTTCTCTGTTGAGGGTCGGCTATTCTTCTATTCTATCTCTGTTGAGGGTCGGCTATTCTTCTATTTTATCTCTGTTGAGGGTCGGCTATTCCTCTATTCTATCTCTGTTGAGGGTCGAATATTCCTCTATTCTATCTCTGTTGAGGGTCGGCTATTCTTCTATTCTATCTCTGTTGAGGGTCGAATATTCCTCTATTCTATCTCTGTTGAGGGCAGGCTATTCCTCTATTCTATCTCTGTTGAGGGCAGGCTATTCCTCTATTCTATCTCTGTTGAGGGCAGGCTATTCTTCTATTTTATCTCTGTTGAGGGTCGGCTATTCCTCTATTCTATCTCTGTTGAGGGTCGAATATTCCTCTATTCTATCTCTGTTGAGGGCAGGCTATTCCTCTAGTCTATCTCTGTTGAGGGTTGGCTATTCCTCTATTCTATCTCTGTTGAGGGTCGAATATTCTATCTCTGTTGAGGGCAGGCTATTCCTCTATTCTATCTCTGTTGAGGGCAGGCTATTCTTCTATTCTATCTCTGTTGAGGGCAGGCTATTCCTCTATTCTATCTCTGTTGAGGGCAGGCTATTCCTCTATTCTATCTCTGTTGAGGGCAGGCTATTCCTCTATTCTATCTCTGTTGAGGGTCGGCTATTCCTCTATTCTATCTCTGTTGAGGGTCGGCTATTTTTCTATTCTATCTCTGTTGAGGGCAGGCTATTCTTCTATTCTATCTCTGTTGAGGGTCGGCTATTCCTCTATTCTATCTCTGTTGAGGGTCGGCTATTCCTCTATTCTATCTCTGTTGAGGGTCGAATATTCCTCTATTCTATCTCTGTTGAGGGCAGGCTATTCCTCTATTCTATCTCTGTTGAGGGTCGAATATTCCTCTATTCTATCTCTGTTGAGGGCAGGCTATTCCTCTAGTCTATCTCTGTTGAGGGTTGGCTAATCCTCTATTCTATCTCTGTTGAGGGTCGAATATTCTATCTCTGTTGAGGGCAGGCTATTCCTCTATTCTATCTCTGTTGAGGGCAGGCTATTCCTCTATTCTATCTCTGTTGAGGGCAGGCTATTCTTCTATTCTATCTCTGTTGAGGGCAGGCTATTCCTCTATTCTATCTCTGTTGAGGGCAGGCTATTCCTCTATTCTATCTCTGTTGAGGGTCGGCTATTCCTCTATTCTATCTCTGTTGAGGGCAGGCTATTCCTGTAGTCTATTTTGACTTTTTCATTGATTCTCAATTAAGATTTTGATCATCTAGGCTACTAAATGTAACGTTACTGTCAATATGGTTTATTATGTATGTACCTGTCTTCTACCTGTTGTGTATTCACTGATGATGTCAATATGGTATATTATGTATGTACAGTTGAAGTCGGAAGTTTACATACACCTTAGCCAAATACATTTAAACTCAGTTTTTCACAATTCCTGACATTTAATCCTAGTAACAATTTCCTGTCTTAGGTCAGTTAGGATCACCACTTTATTTTAAGAATGTGAAATGTCAGAATAATGGTAGAGAGAATGATTTAGTTCAGCTTTTATTTCTTTCATCACATTCCCAGTGGGTCAGAAGTTTACATACACTCAATTAGTACTTGGTAGCATTGCCTTTAAATTGTTTAACTTGGGTCAAACGTTTCGGGTAGCCTTCCAGAAGGTTCCCACAATAAGTTGGATGAATTTTGGTCCATTCCTCCTGACAGAGCTAGTGTAACTGAATCAGGTTTGTAGGCCTCCTTGCTTGCACACACTTTTTCAGTTCTGCCAACACATTTTCTATGGGATTGAGGTCAGGGTTTTGTGATGGCCACTCCAATACCTTGACTTTGTTGTCCTTAAGCCATTTTGCCACAACTTTGGAAGTATGCTTGGGGTCATTGTCCATTTGGAAGATCCATTTGTGACCAAGCTTTAACTTCCTGACTGATGTCTTGAGATGTTACTTCAATATATCCACAAAATGTTCCTTCCTCGTGATGCCATCTATTTTGTGAAGTGCACCAGTCCCTCCTGCAGCAAAGCAGCACCCCCACAACATGATGCTGCCACCCCCGTGCTTCACGGTTGGGATGGTGTTGTGGAGGTCTACAATTTTATTTCCTGAGGTCTTGGCTGATTTATTTTGATTTTCCCATGAGGCCAAGCAAAGAGACACTGAGTTTGAAGGTAAGCCTTGAAATACATCCACAGGTACACCTACAATTGACTCAAATTATGTCAATTAGCCTATCAGAAGCTTCTAAAGCCATGACATCATTTTCTGGAATTTTCCAAGCTGTTTAAAGGCACAGTCATCTTAGTGTATGTAAACTTCTGATCTACTGGAATTGTGATACAGTGAATTATAAGTGAAATAATCTGTCTGCAAAACATTGTTGGAAAGATTACTTGTGTCATGCACAAAGTATATGTCCTAACCGACTTGCCAAAACTATAGTTTGTTAACATGAAATTTGTGGAGTGGTTGAAAAACAAGTTTTACTGACTCCAACCAAAGTGTATGTAAACTTCCGACTTCAACCGTACCTGTCTTCTACCTGTTGTGTATTCACTGATGATGTCAATATGGTATATTATGTATGTACCTGTCTTCTACCTGTTGTGTATTCACTGATGATGTCAATATGGTATATTATGTATGTACCTGTCTTCTACCTGTTGTGTATTCACTGATGATGTCAATATGGTATATTATGTATGTACCTGTCTTCTACCTGTTGTGTATTCACTGATGATGTCAATATGGTATATTATGTGTGTACCTGTCTTCTACCTGTTGTGTATTCACTGATGATGTCAATATGGTATATTATGTATGTACCTGTCTTCTACCTGTTGTGTATTCACTGATGATGTCAATATGGTATATTATGTATGTACCTGTCTTCTACCTGTTGTGTATTCACTGATGATGTCAATATGGTATATTATGTATGTACCTGTCTTCTACCTGTTGTGTATTCACTAATGATGTCAATATGGTATATTATGTATGTACCTGTCTTCTTCCTGTTGTGTATTCACTAATGATGATGATGTCAATATGGTATATTATGTATGTACCTGTCTTCTTCCTGTTGTGTATTCACTAATGATGATGATGTCAATATGGTATATTATGTGTGTACCTGTCTTCTACCTGTTGTGTATTCACTGATGATGTCAATATGGTATATTATGTATGTACCTGTCTTCTACCTGTTGTGTATTCACTGATGATGATGATGTCAGAAGGTGTATCTAGCTAAAATGTAGTTTTTTTCAAATATAACGTGGCTCAATTGAATACAGTGAACACAATAACAACCTGCATGGTTTCCTACCAGCCTGGTCCTAGATCTGTTTGTGCTGTATAGCTTAGCACTCTGACAGTAGGGTAAGGAATAACACAGATCTGGGATCAGGCTAGTCTCCTACCTTATTATAATATAATAATATATATAATATGATAATAATATATATGACCTTATTGAAGTCACAGAGCTTCCAGAAGAGCACCAGCAGCTCCTGGTGGAACTGGATCTTCTTGGTAGAGTTGGGCAGGTAGGTCTGCATCAGAGGGTTTACCAACAGGCGAGCCAGTCCCTTCAACACAAAGTCATAGTCCTGGAGAGGGGGGGACACAAGCAGGCTCTGAGGTTCAGATTTTCATTTGAGAGCTTTAGACTAAGGTCTTTTCACATAGCAAAGCTGCACTTGTGATGTACCATTAGAGGAGAAAGCGTGTAAACATGATAAAAGAGAGAATTACAAAGAAAAGAGAACTACAAAGAAGACAGAACTACAAAGAAGGGAGAACTACAAAGAAGAGAGAACTACAAAGAAGCGAGAACTACAAAGAAATGAGAACTACAAAGAAGAGAGAACAAACAAAGAGGAGAGAACTACAAAGAAGAGAGCTACAAAGAGGAGAGAACTACAAAGAAGAGAGAACTACAAAGAAAAGAGAACTACAAAGAGAAGAGAACTACAAAGAGGAGAGAACTACAAAGAGAAGAGAACTACAAAGAGAAGAGAACTACAAAGAGGAGAGAACTACAAAGAGAAGAGAACTACAAAGAAGCGAGAACTACAAAGAAGCGAGAACTACAAAGAAATGAGAACTACAAAGAAAAGAAAACAACAAAGAAATGAGAACTACAAAGAAAAGAGAACTACAAAGAGAAGAGAACTACAAAGAGGAGAGAACTACAAAGAGAAGAGAACTACAAAGAGAAGAGAACTACAAAGAGGAGAGAACTACAAAGAAGCGAGAACTACAAAGAAGCGAGAACTACAAAGAAGTGAGAACTACAAAGAAATGAGAACTACAAAGAAAAGAGAACTACAAAGAAAAGAGAACTACAAAGAGAGAACTACAAAGAAGAGAGAACTACAAAGAAGAGAGAACTACAGAGAAAAGATAACTACAAAGAAGAGAGAACTACAGAGAAAATAGAACTACAAAGCAGAGAGAACTACAAAGAAGAGAGAACTGCAAAGTAATAGTCCTACTGAGGGGGTCACATGACCTTTAGACTAGGGTCAGACCTTTAGACTAGGGTCAGACCTTTAGACTAGGGTCAGACCTTTAGACTAGGGTCAGCTCTTTAGACTAGGGTCAGACCTTAAGACTAGGGTCTTTGACACGGCTGCACTGAGCCTGGTTAAATGAGACTGAACATTCCTCACATCTAAAACAGTGTAGCATTCAGTCTACATGTAATACACCATTAAAAGGAGGATGTCTGGGACCAATAGGCTCCTTAACATCTTCTAACTCCAAGCCATAAAACTGCTGAACAATTCATCAAATGGCCACCCGGACTATAGCCACCCGGACTATAGCCACCCGGACTATAGCCACCCGGACTATAGCCAATTTATTGTGTTTCATCCATTGTGTTACATTTCTTACTTTAGTTTATTTAGTTAACATTTCCCTAAATCTATTTCTTTAACTGCATTGTTGGTTAAGGGCTTGTAAGTAATCATTTCACTGTAAGATCTACACCTGTTGTATTCGGCGCATGTGACAAATACAATTTCATTTGATTTGCTTTGAAATGTGTGAAAAATATGACAACAAGAAGAATGACTGTACCTCTTCCCTGTGAATTCTTGAAAGGTAGTTTACAAACAGGTTGTCAGGGCCCACAGACTGCAGAGAGACAGAGAGAAAAATTATGTAACAGCAACAACTGAGGGCCATGACAGGCCCCTGGTCTCTGAAGGTGAATGTTAGCACAATGGATCATGACAGGCCCCTGGTCTCTGAAGGTGAATGTTAGCACAATGGATCATGACAGGCCCCTGGTCTCTGAAGGTGAATGTTAGCACAATGGATCATGACAGGCCCCCCTGGTCTCTGAAGGTGAATGTTAGCACAATGGATCATGACAGGCCCCCCTGGTCTCTGAAGGTGAATGTTAGCACAATGGATCATGACAGGCCCCCCTGGTCTCTGAAGGTGAATGTTAGCACAATGGATCATGACAGGCCCCTGGTCTCTGAAGGTGAATGTTAGCGCAATGGATCATGATAGGCCCCTGGTCTCTGAAGGTGAATGTTAGCACAATGGTTCATGACAGGCCCCTGGTCTCTGAAGGTGAATGTTAGCACAATGGATCATGACAGGCCCCTGGTCTCTGAAGGTGAATGTTAGCACAATGGATCATGACAGGCCCCTGGTCTCTGAAGGTGAATGTTAGCACAATGGATCATGACAGGTCCCTGGTCTCTGAAGGTGAATGTTAGCACAATGGATCATGACAGGCCCCTGGTCTCTGAAGGTGAATGTTAGCACAATGGATCATGACAGGCCCCTGGTCTCTGAAGGTGAATGTTAGCACAATGGATCATGACAGACCCCTGGTCTCTGAAGGTGAATGTTAGCACAATGTATGTTGAATTAAATGTGAGAGACACACACACATGGACAGAGAGACACACACACACAGCATCACCCTCCCCCTGTACAGAAGGGTCCTGGCCTTACATCCTGGTCCTCCATGCTGGAGGGAGATGGGGGTCGGTGGGCCAGCCCTCCTCCATCGTGCTCCAGGGTGACGATGAGGATCTGCACGGCCTGCTCCACCAGCTGCTCCCGGTAGTCGGAGAAGAGCAGGTGATTGTAGGGGATGCCATAGCCCACCGGGTCGTAGGCACACACCACGTTTACCAGGGAGGTGAAGAGAGGCAGGGCATGCCTGAGGTAGGTGGACAGAGGGAAATAATCATTTGTGTCAGTTATTGTTAGGGGGAAATGATGTGGTTTGGTGTATGTTTGTGTTGGATTGCGTGTGTGTGTGTTTGTGTGTGTGTGTGTGTGTGTGTGTGTGTGTGTGTGTGTGTGTGTGTGTGTGTGTGTGTGTGTGTGTGTGTGTGTGTGTGTGTGTGTGTGTGTGTGTGTGCACCTCACCTGTTTTCTGTGGAGCAGAAGAAGCTGACCCAGGGGTTGAGGATGGTGTCTGAGGAGGGAGGGAGGTACATGGCCTCAGAGAAACAGGTCAGCAGCAGCCTCAGCAGCTCCGTCCTGAGTGGGCAAAATCATACATAGAAAGAGGTTCACTGTGGGACAGAGAGAGAGAGAGAGAGAGAGACAGAGAGTGAGAGACAGAGAGACAGAGAGAGAGAGAGAGAGAGAGAGAGACAGACAGAGAGAGAGACAGAGAGAGAGACAGAGGGACAGAGAGAGAGAGACAGAGAGAGAGAGAGAGAGAGAGAGAGAGAGGGGGAGGGAGGGAGGGAGAGAGAGAGAGAGAAAACGCAAAACAATTTGACCCAAACAAATGATGAGAAATTAAAAGATAATTGCTTGACACATTGGAAAGAATTTACACATTGGAAAGAATTTACAAAAAAACAGAGCAAACTAGAATACTATTTGGCCCTAAACAGAGAGTACACAGTGGCAGAATACCTGACCACTGTGACTGACCCAAAATTAAGGAAACCTTTGACTATGTACAGACTTGGTGAGCATGGCCTTGCTATTGCTTGCTATTACTGCTCACAAAATTAGGTGGAAACTGAGCTGCACTTCCTAACCTCCTGCCAAATGTATGACCATATTAGAGACACATATTTCCCTCAGATTACACAGACCCACAAAGAATTCAAAAACAAATCAAATTTGGATAAATTCCCATATCTATTGGGTGAAATACCACAGTGTGCAATCACAGCAGCAAGATTTGTGACCTTTGCCACAAGAAAATGTCAACCAGTGAAGAACAAACACCATTGTAAATACAACCTATATTTATGTTTATTTATTTTCCCTTTTGTACTTTAAATATTTGCACATCGTTACAACACGGTATATATACATAATATGACATTAGACATGACTTTAATCTTTTGGAACTTTTGTGAGTGTACATTTTTTGTTTATTTCACTTTTGTTTATTATCTATTTCACTTGCTTTCCCATGCCAATAAATCCCTTAAGTTGAATTGAAATTGAATTGAAAGGAGTGGGGAGAGAGAGAGGTAGAGAGTGGGGGGAGAGCGGGGGAGAGCGAGAGTGGAGAGAGTGGGGGGAGAGCGGGGGAGAGTGAGAGAGAGCGGGGGGAGGGGGAGAGCGAAAGAGATAGTGGAGAGAGAGTGAGAGAGACAGAGAGAGAGAGAGATAGTGGAGGTAGAGAGAGAGAGACAGAGAGAGATAGTGGAGGTAGAGACAGAGAGAGAGATAGTGGAGGTAGAGAGAGAGACAGAGAGAGAGATAGTGGAGGTAGAGAGAGAAAGAGACAGAGAGAGAGATAGTGGAGGTAGAGAGAGAAAAAGAGAGAGACAGAGGATAGAAAGAGGATCATAAAGCTCATCAGAACACAGACGTCAACATAAGGACTCTCATCACTGTGACTCACCTGTTGAGGTCGTGGATGTAGTTGAGTGGGGGGGACTGAGCGAACCCCACCCCTGCCTCCCAGATATACTCACAGCTGTCCATGGTCTGCATGTCCTCCACAGAGTCCTGTAGGATGGTGACATCATCATGGGACCATCAATCCCAATAACTACTGGGAGAGAGTTACTACTGCTCCCTACACCATCACATCATTGTTCAGTCATCTAAAACAATGAATACACCATATGAAGCAAACAACGAGTCAGTACACAATTTCACAGGGAGACCTAAGGTGGTCCTCTGTAGACCAGTTGGTAGAACACGGTGCTGTATGGTTCAGTTGGTAGAGCACGGTGCTGTGTGGTTCAGTTGGTAGAACATGGTGCTTTGTGGTTCAGTTGGTAGAGCATGGTGCCATGTGGTTCAGTTGGGAGAGCATGGTGCTGTGTGGTTCAGTTGGTAGAACATGGTGCTGTGTGGTGCAGTTGGTAGAGTATGGTGCCGTGTGGTTCAGTTGGTAGAGCATGGTGCTGTGTGGTGCAGTTGGTAGAGCATGGTGCTGTGTGGTTCAGTTGGTAGAGCATGGTGCTGTGTGGTTCAGTTGGTAGAACATGGTGCTGTGTGGTTCAGTTGGTAGAGCATGGTGTCATGTGGTTCAGTTGGTAGAACATGGTGCTTTGTGGTTCAGTTGGTAGAGCATGGTGATGTGTGGTGCAGTTGGTAGAGTATGGTGCCGTGGGTTCAGTTGGTAGAGCATGGTGCTGTGTGGTGCAGTTGGTAGAGCATGGTGCTGTGTGGTTCAGTTGGTAGAGCATGGTGCTGTGTGGTTCAGTTGGTAGAACATGGTGCTGTGTGGTTCAGTTGGTAGAGCATGGTGTCATGTGGTTCAGTTGGTAGAACATGGTGCTTTGTGGTTCAGTTGGTAGAGCATGGTGCCATGTGGTTCAGTTGGGAGAGCATGGTGCTGTGTGGTTCAGTTGGTAGAACATGGTGCTGTGTGGTGCAGTTGGTAGAGTATGGTGCCGTGTGGTTCAGTTGGTAGAGCATGGTGCTGTGTGGTGCAGTTGGTAGAGCATGGTGCTGTGTGGTTCAGTTGGTAGAGCATGGTGCTGTGTGGTTCAGTTGGTAGAACATGGTGCTGTGTGGTTCAGTTGGTAGAGCATGGTGTCATTTGGTTCAGTTGGTAGAACATGGTGCTGTGTGGTTCAGTTGGTAGAGCATGGTGCTGTGTGGTTCAGTTGGTAGAACATGGTGCTGTGTGGTGCAGTTGGTAGAGTATGGTGCCGTGTGGTTCAGTTGGTAGAGAATGGTGCTGTGTGGTTCAGTTGGTAGAGCATGGTGCTGTGTGGTTCAGTTGGTAGAGCATGGTGCCATGTGGTTCAGTTGGTAGAGCATGGTGCTGTGTGGTGCAGTTGGTAGAGCATGGTGCTGTGTGGTTCAGTTGGGAGAGCATGGTGCTGTGTGGTTCAGTTGGTAGAACATGGTGCTGTGTGGTGCAGTTGGTAGAGTATGGTGCCGTGTGGTTCAGTTGGTAGAGCATGGTGCTGTGTGGTTCAGTTGGTAGAGCACGGTGCTGTGTGGTTTAGTTGGTAGAACATGGTGCTGTGTGGTTCAGTTGGTAGAGCATGGTGCCATGTGGTTCAGTTGGGAGAGCATGGTGCTGTGTGGTTCAGTTGGTAGAACATGGTGCTGTGTGGTGCAGTGGGTAGAGTATGGTGCCGTGTGGTTCAGTTGGTAGAGCATGGTGCTGTGTGGTTCAGTTGGTAGAGCATGGTGCTGTGTGGTTCAGTTGGTAGAGCATGGTGCCGTGTGGTTCAGTTGGTAGAGCATGGTGCTGTGTGCTTCAGTTGGTAGAGCATGGTGCTGTGTGGTGCAGTTGGTAGAGTATGTTGCCATGTGGTTCAGTTGGTAGAGCATGGTGCTGTGTGGTGCATTTGGTAGAGCATGGTGCTGTGTGGTTCAGTTGGTAGAGCATGGTGCTGTGTGGTTCAGTTGGTAGAGCATGGTGCCATGTGGATCAGTTGGGAGAGCATGGTGCTGTGTGGTTCAGTTGGTAGAACATGGTGCTGTGTGGTGCAGTTGGTAGAGTATGGTGCCGTGTGGTTCAGTTGGTAGAACATGGTAACGTGTGGTTCAGTTGGTAGAACATGGTGCCGTGTGGTTCAGTTGGTAGAGCATGGTGCTGTGTGGTTCAGTTGGTAGAACATGGTGCCGTGTGGTGCAGTTGGTAGAGTATGGTGCTGTGTGGTTCAGTTGGTAGAACATGGTGCCGTGTGGTTCAGTTGGTAGAGCATGGTACCGTGTGGTTCAGTTGGTAGAACATGGTGCTTTGTGGTTCAGTTGGTAGAGCATGGTGATGTGTGGTGCAGTTGGTAGAGTATGGTGCCGTGTGGTTCAGTTGGTAGAGCATGGTGCTGTGTGGTGCAGTTGGTAGAGCATGGTGCTGTGTGGTTCAGTTGGTAGAGCATGGTGCTGTGTGGTTCAGTTGGTAGAACATGGTGCTGTGTGGTTCAGTTGGTAGAGCATGGTGTCATGTGGTTCAGTTGGTAGAACATGGTGCTTTGTGGTTCAGTTGGTAGAGCATGGTGCCATGTGGTTCAGTTGGGAGAGCATGGTGCTGTGTGGTTCAGTTGGTAGAACATGGTGCTGTGTGGTGCAGTTGGTAGAGTATGGTGCCGTGTGGTTCAGTTGGTAGAGCATGGTGCTGTGTGGTGCAGTTGGTAGAGCATGGTGCTGTGTGGTTCAGTTGGTAGAGCATGGTGCTGTGTGGTTCAGTTGGTAGAACATGGTGCTGTGTGGTTCAGTTGGTAGAGCATGGTGTCATTTGGTTCAGTTGGTAGAACATGGTGCTGTGTGGTTCAGTTGGTAGAGCATGGTGCTGTGTGGTTCAGTTGATAGAACATGGTGCTGTGTGGTGCAGTTGGTAGAGTATGGTGCCGTGTGGTTCAGTTGGTAGAGAATGGTGCTGTGTGGTTCAGTTGGTAGAGCATGGTGCTGTGTGGTTCAGTTGGTAGAGCATGGTGCCATGTGGTTCAGTTGGTAGAGCATGGTGCTGTGTGGTGCAGTTGGTAGAGCATGGTGCTGTGTGGTTCAGTTGGGAGAGCATGGTGCTGTGTGGTTCAGTTGGTAGAACATGGTGCTGTGTGGTGCAGTTGGTAGAGTATGGTGCCGTGTGGTTCAGTTGGTAGAGCATGGTGCTGTGTGGTTCAGTTGGTAGAGCACGGTGCTGTGTGGTTTAGTTGGTAGAACATGGTGCTGTGTGGTTCAGTTGGTAGAGCATGGTGCCATGTGGTTCAGTTGGGAGAGCATGGTGCTGTGTGGTTCAGTTGGTAGAACATGGTGCTGTGTGGTGCAGTGGGTAGAGTATGGTGCCGTGTGGTTCAGTTGGTAGAGCATGGTGCTGTGTGGTTCAGTTGGTAGAGCATGGTGCTGTGTGGTTCAGTTGGTAGAGCATGGTGCCGTGTGGTTCAGTTGGTAGAGCATGGTGCTGTGTGGTTCAGTTGGTAGAGCATGGTGCTGTGTGGTGCAGTTGGTAGAGTATGTTGCCATGTGGTTCAGTTGGTAGAGCATGGTGCTGTGTGGTGCATTTGGTAGAGCATGGTGCTGTGTGGTTCAGTTGGTAGAGCATGGTGCTGTGTGGTTCAGTTGGTAGAGCATGGTGCCATGTGGTTCAGTTGGGAGAGCATGGTGCTGTGTGGTTCAGTTGGTAGAACATGGTGCTGTGTGGTGCAGTTGGTAGAGTATGGTGCCGTGTGGTTCAGTTGGTAGAACATGGTAACGTGTGGTTCAGTTGGTAGAACATGGTGCCGTGTGGTTCAGTTGGTAGAGCATGGTGCTGTGTGGTTCAGTTGGTAGAACATGGTGCCGTGTGGTGCAGTTGGTAGAGTATGGTGCTGTGTGGTTCAGTTGGTAGAACATGGTGCCGTGTGGTTCAGTTGGTAGAGCATGGTACCGTGTGGTTCAGTTGGTAGAACATGGTGCTGTGTGGTGCAGTTGGTAGAGCATGGTGCTGTGTGGTTCAGTTGGTAGAACATGGTGCTGTGTGGTGCAGTTGGTAGAGCATGGTGCTGTGTGGTTCAGATGGTAGAACATGGTGCTGTGTGGTTCAGTTGGTAGAGCATGGTGCCATGTGGTTCAGTTGGTAGAGCATGGTACCGTGTGGTTCAGTTGGTAGAGCATGGTACCGTGTGGTTCAGTTGGTAGAACATGGTGCTGTGTGGTGCAGTTGGTAGAGCATGGTGCCGTGTGGTGCAGTTGGTAGAGCATGGTGCCATGTGGTTCAGTTGGTAGAGCATGGTGCTGTGTGGTTCAGTTGGTAGAGCATGGTGCTGTGTGGTTCAGTTGGTAGATCATGGTGCTGTGTGGTTCAGTTGGTAGAACATGGTGCTGTGTGGTGCAGTTGGTAGAGTATGGTGCCGTGTGGTTCAGTTGGTAGAACATGGTGCCGTGTGGTTCAGTTGGTAGAGCATGGTGCCATGTGGTTCAGTTGGTAGAGCATGGTGCTGTGTGGTTCAGTTGGTAGAGTATGGTGCTGTGTGGTTCAGTTGGTAGAACATGGTGCTGTGTGGTTCAGTTGGTAGAGCATGGTACCGTGTGGTTCAGTTGGTAGAGCATGGTGCTGTGTGGTTCAGTTGGTAGAGCATGGTGCCGTGTGGTTCAGTTGGTAGAGCATGGTGCTGTGTGGTTCAGTTGGTAGAACATGGTGCTGTGTGGTGCAGTTGGTAGAGTATGGTGCCGTGTGGTTCAGTTGGTAGAACATGGTGCCGTGTGGTTCAGTTGGTAGAGCATGGTGCCATGTGGTTCAGTTGGTAGAGCATGGTGCTGTGTGGTTCAGTTGGTAGAGTATGGTGCTGTGTGGTTCAGTTGGTAGAACATGGTGCTGTGTGGTTCAGTTGGTAGAGCATGGTACCGTGTGGTTCAGTTGGTAGAGCATGGTGCTGTGTGGTTCAGTTGGTAGAGCATGGTGCCGTGTGGTTCAGTTGGTAGAGCATGGTGCTGTGTGGTTCAGTTGGTAGCGCATGGTGCTGTGTGGTTCAGTTGGTAGAGCATGGTGCTGTGTGGTTCAGTTGGTAGAACATGTTGCTTTGTGGTGCAGTTGGTAGAGTATGGTGCCATGTGGTTCAGTTGGTAGAACATGGTGCCGTGTGGTTCAGTTGGTAGAGCATGGTGCCATGTGGTTCAGTTGGTAGAGCATGGTGCTGTGTGGTTCAGTTGGTAGAGTATGGTGCTGTGTTGTTCAGTTGGTAGAACATGGTGCTGTGTGGTTCAGTTGGTAGAACATGGTGCTGTGTGGTTTAGTTGGTAGAACATGGTGCTGTGTGGTTCAGTTGGTAGAACATGGTGCTTTGTGATGCAGTTGGTAGAGCATGGTGCTTTGTGGTTCAGTTGGTAGAGCATGGTGCTGTGTGGTGCAGTTGGTAGAGCATGGTGCTGTGTGGTTCAGTTGGTAGAACATGGTGCTGTGTGGTGCAGTTGGTAGAGTATGGTGCCATGTGGTTCAGTTGGTAGAACATGGTGCCGTGTGGTTCAGTTGGTAGAGCATGGTGCCATGTGGTTCAGTTGGTAGAGCATGGTGCTGTGTGGTTCAGTTGGTAGAGTATGGTGCTGTGTGGTTTAGTTGGTAGAACATGGTGCTGTGTGGTTCAGTTGGTAGAACATGGTGCTGTGTGATGCAGTTGGTAGAGCATGGTGCTTTGTGGTTCAGTTGGTAGAGCATGGTGCTGTGTGGTGCAGTTGGTAGAGCATGGTGCTGTGTGGTTCAGTTGGTAGAGCATGGTACCGTGTGGTTCAGTTGGTAGAACATGGTGCTGTGTGGTGCAGTTGGTAGAGCATGGTGCTGTGTGGTTCAGTTGGTAGAACATGGTGCTGTGTGGTGCAGTTGGTAGAGCATGGTGCTGTGTGGTTCAGTTGGTAGAGCATGGTGCTGTGTGGTTCAGTTTGTAGAACATGGTGCTGTGTGATGCAGTTGGTAGAGCATGGTGCTTTGTGGTTCAGCTGGTAGAGCATGGTGCTGTGTGGTTCAGTTGGTAGAGCATGGTGCTGTGTGGTTCAGTTGGTAGAGCATGGTGCCATGTGGTTCAGTTGGTAGAGCATGGTACCGTGTGGTTCAATTGGTAGAGCATGGTACCGTGTGGTTCAGTTGGTAGAACATGGTGCTGTGTGGTGCAGTTGGTAGAGCATGGTGCCGTGTGGTGCAGTTGGTAGAGCATGGTGCCATGTGGTTCAGTTGGTAGAGCATGGTGCTGTGTGGTTCAGTTGGTAGAGCATGGTGCTGTGTGGTTCAGTTGGTAGATCATGGTGCTGTGTGGTTCAGTTGGTAGAACATGGTGCTGTGTGGTGCAGTTGGTAGAGTATGGTGCCGTGTGGTTCAGTTGGTAGAACATGGTGCCGTGTGGTTCAGTTGGTAGAGCATGGTGCCATGTGGTTCAGTTGGTAGAGCATGGTGCTGTGTGGTTCAGTTGGTAGAGTATGGTGCTGTGTGGTTCAGTTGGTAGAACATGGTGCTGTGTGGTTCAGTTGGTAGAGCATGGTACCGTGTGGTTCAGTTGGTAGAGCATGGTGCTGTGTGGTTCAGTTGGTAGAGCATGGTGCCGTGTGGTTCAGTTGGTAGAGCATGGTGCTGTGTGGTTCAGTTGGTAGAGCATGGTGCTGTGTGGTTCAGTTGGTAGAGCATGGTGCTGTGTGGTTCAGTTGGTAGAACATGTTGCTTTGTGGTGCAGTTGGTAGAGTATGGTGCCATGTGGTTCAGTTGGTAGAACATGGTGCCGTGTGGTTCAGTTGGTAGAGCATGGTGCCATGTGGTTCAGTTGGTAGAGCATGGTGCTGTGTGGTTCAGTTGGTAGAGTATGGTGCTGTGTTGTTCAGTTGGTAGAACATGGTGCTGTGTGGTTCAGTTGGTAGAACATGGTGCTGTGTGGTTTAGTTGGTAGAACATGGTGCTGTGTGGTTCAGTTGGTAGAACATGGTGCTTTGTGATGCAGTTGGTAGAGCATGGTGCTGTGTGGTTCAGTTGGTAGAGCATGGTGCTGTGTGGTGCAGTTGGTAGAGCATGGTGCTGTGTGGTTCAGTTGGTAGAACATGGTGCTGTGTGGTGCAGTTGGTAGAGTATGGTGCCTTGTGGTTCAGTTGGTAGAACATGGTGTCGTGTGGTTCAGTTGGTAGAGCATGGTGCCATGTGGTTCAGTTGGTAGAGCATGGTGCTGTGTGGTTCAGTTGGTAGAGTATGGTGCCATGTGGTTCAGTTGGTAGAGCATGGTGCTGTGTGGTTCAGTTGGTAGAGTATGGTGCTGTGTGGTTTAGTTGGTAGAACATGGTGCTGTGTGGTTCAGTTGGTAGAACATGGTGCTGTGTGATGCAGTTGGTAGAGCATGGTGCTTTGTGGTTCAGTTGGTAGAGCATGGTGCCATGTGGTTCAGTTGGGAGAGCATGGTGCTGTGTGGTTCAGTTGGTAGAACATGGTGCTGTGTGGTGCAGTGGGTAGAGTATGGTGCCGTGTGGTTCAGTTGGTAGAGCATGGTGCTGTGTGGTTCAGTTGGTAGAGCATGGTGCTGTGTGGTTCAGTTGGTAGAGCATGGTGCCGTGTGGTTCAGTTGGTAGAGCATGGTGCTGTGTGCTTCAGTTGGTAGAGCATGGTGCTGTGTGGTGCAGTTGGTAGAGTATGTTGCCATGTGGTTCAGTTGGTAGAGCATGGTGCTGTGTGGTGCATTTGGTAGAGCATGGTGCTGTGTGGTTCAGTTGGTAGAGCATGGTGCTGTGTGGTTCAGTTGGTAGAGCATGGTGCCATGTGGTTCAGTTGGGAGAGCATGGTGCTGTGTGGTTCAGTTGGTAGAACATGGTGCTGTGTGGTGCAGTTGGTAGAGTATGGTGCCGTGTGGTTCAGTTGGTAGAACATGGTAACGTGTGGTTCAGTTGGTAGAACATGGTGCCGTGTGGTTCAGTTGGTAGAGCATGGTGCTGTGTGGTTCAGTTGGTAGAACATGGTGCCGTGTGGTGCAGTTGGTAGAGTATGGTGCTGTGTGGTTCAGTTGGTAGAACATGGTGCCGTGTGGTTCAGTTGGTAGAGCATGGTCCTGTGTGGTTCAGTTGGTAGAACATGGTGCTGTGTGGTGCAGTTGGTAGAGCATGGTGCTGTGTGGTTCAGTTGGTAGAACATGGTGCTGTGTGGTGCAGTTGGTAGAGCATGGTGCTGTGTGGTTCAGATGGTAGAACATGGTGCTGTGTGGTTCAGTTGGTAGAGCATGGTGCCATGTGGTTCAGTTGGTAGAGCATGGTACCGTGTGGTTCAGTTGGTAGAGCATGGTACCGTGTGGTTCAGTTGGTAGAACATGGTGCTGTGTGGTGCAGTTGGTAGAGCATGGTGCCGTGTGGTGCAGTTGGTAGAGCATGGTGCCATGTGGTTCAGTTGGTAGAGCATGGTGCTGTGTGGTTCAGTTGGTAGAGCATGGTGCTGTGTGGTTCAGTTGGTAGATCATGGTGCTGTGTGGTTCAGTTGGTAGAGCATGGTGCTGTGTGGTTCAGTTGGTAGAACATGGTGCCATATGGTTCAGTTGGTAGAGCATGGTGCTGTGTGGTTCAGTTGGTAGAGTATGGTGCTGTGTGGTTCAGTTGGTAGAACATGGTGCTGTGTGGTTCAGTTGGTAGAGCATGGTACCGTGTGGTTCAGTTGGTAGAGCATGGTGCTGTGTGGTTCAGTTGGTAGAGCATGGTGCCGTGTGGTTCAGTTGGTAGAGCATGGTGCTGTGTGGTTCAGTTGGTAGCGCATGGTGCTGTGTGGTTCAGTTGGTAGAGCATGGTGCTGTGTGGTTCAGTTGGTAGAACATGTTGCTTTGTGGTGCAGTTGGTAGAGTATGGTGCCATGTGGTTCAGTTGGTAGAACATGGTGCCGTGTGGTTCAGTTGGTAGAGCATGGTGCCATGTGGTTCAGTTGGTAGAGCATGGTGCTGTGTGGTTCAGTTGGTAGAGTATGGTGCTGTGTTGTTCAGTTGGTAGAACATGGTGCTGTGTGGTTCAGTTGGTAGAACATGGTGCTGTGTGGTTTAGTTGGTAGAACATGGTGCTGTGTGGTTCAGTTGGTAGAACATGGTGCTTTGTGATGCAGTTGGTAGAGCATGGTGCTTTGTGGTTCAGTTGGTAGAGCATGGTGCTGTGTGGTGCAGTTGGTAGAGCATGGTGCTGTGTGGTTCAGTTGGTAGAACATGGTGCTGTGTGGTGCAGTTGGTAGAGTATGGTGCCATGTGGTTCAGTTGGTAGAACATGGTGCCGTGTGGTTCAGTTGGTAGAGCATGGTGCCATGTGGTTCAGTTGGTAGAGCATGGTGCTGTGTGGTTCAGTTGGTAGAGTATGGTGCTGTGTGGTTTAGTTGGTAGAACATGGTGCTGTGTGGTTCAGTTGGTAGAACATGGTGCTGTGTGATGCAGTTGGTAGAGCATGGTGCTTTGTGGTTCAGTTGGTAGAGCATGGTGCTGTGTGGTGCAGTTGGTAGAGCATGGTGCTGTGTGGTTCAGTTGGTAGAGCATGGTGCCGTGTGGTTCAGTTGGTAGAACATGGTGCTGTGTGGTGCAGTTGGTAGAGCATGGTGCTGTGTGGTTCAGTTGGTAGAACATGGTGCTGTGTGGTGCAGTTGGTAGAGCATGGTGCTGTGTGGTTCAGTTGGTAGAGCATGGTGCTGTGTGGTTCAGTTTGTAGAACATGGTGCTGTGTGATGCAGTTGGTAGAGCATGGTGCTTTGTGGTTCAGCTGGTAGAGCATGGTGCTGTGTGGTTCAGTTGGTAGAGCATGGTGCTGTGTGGTTCAGTTGGTAGAGCATGGTGCCATGTGGTTCAGTTGGTAGAGCATGGTACCGTGTGGTTCAATTGGTAGAGCATGGTACCGTGTGGTTCAGTTGGTAGAACATGGTGCTGTGTGGTGCAGTTGGTAGAGCATGGTGCCGTGTGGTGCAGTTGGTAGAGCATGGTGCCATGTGGTTCAGTTGGTAGAGCATGGTGCTGTGTGGTTCAGTTGGTAGAGCATGGTGCTGTGTGGTTCAGTTGGTAGATCATGGTGCTGTGTGGTTCAGTTGGTAGAACATGGTGCTGTGTGGTGCAGTTGGTAGAGTATGGTGCCGTGTGGTTCAGTTGGTAGAACATGGTGCCGTGTGGTTCAGTTGGTAGAGCATGGTGCCATGTGGTTCAGTTGGTAGAGCATGGTGCTGTGTGGTTCAGTTGGTAGAGTATGGTGCTGTGTGGTTCAGTTGGTAGAACATGGTGCTGTGTGGTTCAGTTGGTAGAGCATGGTGCCGTGTGGTTCAGTTGGTAGAGCATGGTGCTGTGTGGTTCAGTTGGTAGAGCATGGTGCCGTGTGGTTCAGTTGGTAGAGCATGGTGCTGTGTGGTTCAGTTGGTAGAGCATGGTGCTGTGTGGTTCAGTTGGTAGAGCATGGTGCTGTGTGGTTCAGTTGGTAGAACATGTTGCTTTGTGGTGCAGTTGGTAGAGTATGGTGCCATGTGGTTCAGTTGGTAGAACATGGTGCCGTGTGGTTCAGTTGGTAGAGCATGGTGCCATGTGGTTCAGTTGGTAGAGCATGGTGCTGTGTGGTTCAGTTAGTAGAGTATGGTGCTGTGTTGTTCAGTTGGTAGAACATGGTGCTGTGTGGTTCAGTTGGTAGAACATGGTGCTGTGTGGTTTAGTTGGTAGAACATGGTGCTGTGTGGTTCAGTTGGTAGAACATGGTGCTTTGTGATGCAGTTGGTAGAGCATGGTGCTTTGTGGTTCAGTTGGTAGAGCATGGTGCTGTGTGGTGCAGTTGGTAGAGCATGGTGCTGTGTGGTTCAGTTGGTAGAACATGGTGCTGTGTGGTGCAGTTGGTAGAGTATGGTGCCTTGTGGTTCAGTTGGTAGAACATGGTGTCGTGTGGTTCAGTTGGTAGAGCATGGTGCCATGTGGTTCAGTTGGTAGAGCATGGTGCTGTGTGGTTCAGTTGGTAGAGTATGGTGCCATGTGGTTCAGTTGGTAGAGCATGGTGCTGTGTGGTTCAGTTGGTAGAGTATGGTGCTGTGTGGTTTAGTTGGTAGAACATGGTGCTGTGTGGTTCAGTTGGTAGAACATGGTGCTGTGTGATGCAGTTGGTAGAGCATGGTGCTTTGTGGTTCAGTTGGTAGAGCATGGTGCTGTGTGGTTCAGTTGGTAGAGCATGGTGCTGTGTGGTTCAGTTGGTAGAACATGGTGCCGTGTGGTTCAGTTGGTAGAGCATGGTGCCATGTGGTTCAGTTGGTAGAGCATGGTGCTGTGTGGTTCAGTTAGTAGAGTATGGTGCTGTGTTGTTCAGTTGGTAGAACATGGTGCTGTGTGGTTCAGTTGGTAGAACATGGTGCTGTGTGGTTTAGTTGGTAGAACATGGTGCTGTGTGGTTCAGTTGGTAGAACATGGTGCTTTGTGATGCAGTTGGTAGAGCATGGTGCTTTGTGGTTCAGTTGGTAGAGCATGGTGCTGTGTGGTGCAGTTGGTAGAGCATGGTGCTGTGTGGTTCAGTTGGTAGAACATGGTGCTGTGTGGTGCAGTTGGTAGAGTATGGTGCCTTGTGGTTCAGTTGGTAGAACATGGTGTCGTGTGGTTCAGTTGGTAGAGCATGGTGCCATGTGGTTCAGTTGGTAGAGCATGGTGCTGTGTGGTTCAGTTGGTAGAGTATGGTGCCATGTGGTTCAGTTGGTAGAGCATGGTGCTGTGTGGTTCAGTTGGTAGAGTATGGTGCTGTGTGGTTTAGTTGGTAGAACATGGTGCTGTGTGGTTCAGTTGGTAGAACATGGTGCTGTGTGATGCAGTTGGTAGAGCATGGTGCTTTGTGGTTCAGTTGGTAGAGCATGGTGCTGTGTGGTTCAGTTGGTAGAGCATGGTGCTGTGTGGTTCAGTTGGTAGAGCACGGTGCTGTGTAGTTCAGTTGGTAGAGCATGGTGCTGTGTGGTTCAGTTGGTAGAACATGGTGCTTTGTGGTTCAGTTGGTAGAGCATGGTGCTGTGTGGTTCAGTTGGTAGAGCATGGTGCCATGTGCTTCAGTTGATAGAGCATGGTGCTGTGTGGTTCAGTTGGAAGAGCATGGTGCCATGTGGTTCAGTTGGTAGAACACGGTGCTGTGTAGTTCAGTTGGTAGAGCATGGTGCTGTGTGGTTCAGTTGGTAGAGCATGGTACCGTGTGGTTCAGTTGGTAGAACATGGTGCTGTGTGGTGCAGTTGGTAGAGCATGGTACCGTGTGGTTCAGTTGGTAGAACATGGTGCTGTGTGGTGCAGTTGGTAGAGCATGGTGCTGTGTGGTTCAGTTGGTAGAGCATGGTACCGTGTGGGTCAGTTGGTAGAGTATGTCACTTTGCATCCTGATGTCTTCAGGTTTACATAATGTCACTTCTATCCATCTCCAACCAGCTGTCTTCAATACTGTCAATGCTGTTCAGGGAAATACTGGATCTTATGCTTAGTTCTGCTGCTTGACCTAGTCTCTGTAGACAGATGTGTTGCCTCCATCAATGTACCAGTGTTACAGTTTACAGTGCTGTTGCCCTAGGTCTGGAATTACTGAGACTATGCTTGAAAGGTTTCCACCTGCATTCCTCTCTGTCTAGAAAGGTGAAAGAGTCATAGAGACTGTTTCCTTCTTCCTGGTGTTAAGTCAGACAGCAGCCCTACCTGACCTGTCAACGGAGTCTCTTGAGATTTCAGAGATGATCCTAGTACCTGTCTTGTAGCCTGGGTGCCAGTCTGTTTCAACTCTCTTATGAAATTGTCATGCTTGACAATGACAATGGAGTAGGCAAAAGCCTAAACAGACCTGGGACCAGGCTACCTGTCTTACTGCTCTCTCCAGAAACAGTTCTGGCTATGCAGCACACACAGATTTGGGATCAGGCTACCTGTCTTACTGCTCTCCCCAGAAACAGTTCTGGCTATGCAGCACACACAGATCTGGGATCAGGCTACCTGTCTTACTGCTCTCCCCAGAAACAGTTCTGGCTATGCAGCACACACAGATCTGGGATCAGGCTACCTGTCTTACTGCTCTCCCCAGAAACAGTTCTGGCTATGCAGCACACACAGATCTGGGATCAGGCTACCTGTCTTACTGCTCTCCCCAGAAACAGTTCTGGCTATGCAGCACACACAGATCTGGGATCAGGCTACCTGCCTTACTGCTCTCCCCAGAAACAGTTCTGGCTATGCAGCACACACAGATCTGAGATCAGGCTACCTGTCTTACTGCTCTCTCCAGAAATAGTTCTGGCTATGCAGCACACACAGATCTGAGATCAGGCTACCTGTCTTACTGCTCTCTCCAGAAACAGTTCTGGCTATGCAGCACACACAGACCTGGGACCAGGCTACCTGTCTTACTGCTCTCTACAGAAACAGTTCTGGCTATGCAGCACACACAGATCTGAGATCAGGCTACCTGTCTACCTGTAGGCCAACATGGTGCTCCAATAGCCACTATAGCCTAATGGCTACCGTCTAAAACTGTAAGGGTACAGTCTATTGGTGTCACGCCCTGACCAGGTGAACTCTGCTATTTTGGTCAGGGTGTGGCATTTCTATGCTTTATTTTCTATGTTTTGGTTATAGCCTTTCTTTGTGTTTTATTTCTATGTTGGGCTCGGGGTGATTTCCCAATCAGACAGCTGTCGCTTGTGAAGTCTGATTGGGAATCACATTTAAGTTCCTTTTCCCCCACGATGTTTGTGGGTTGTTGTCTCGTTATTTGAGCACGTAACGTATTGGCAGTTTTTCCTTGATTTTGTGTACATGTTTAATTCTAGTGTGTTAAATAAACATGTATTCGCTCCCAGCTGCGTTTTGGTCCGCTTCCTCATCTCACGACGACAAACGTTACAATTGGCTACCCTCTAAAACTGTAAGGATACAGCCTATTAGCTACCTCTAAAACTGTAAGGGTACAGTCTATTGGCTACCGTCTAAAACTGTAAGGGTACAGTCTATTGGCTACCGTCTAAAACTGTAAGGATACAGTCTATTGGCTACCGTCTAAAACTGTAAGGATACAGCCTATTAGCTACCTCTAAAACTGTAAGGGTACAGTCTATTGGCTACCGTCTAAAACTGTAAGGATACAGCCTATTAGCTACCTCTAAAACTGTAAGGATACAGTCTATTGGCTACCCTCTAAAACTGTAACGGTACAGCCTATTAGCTACCTCTAAAACTGTAAGGGTACAGTCTATTGGCTACCTCTAAAACTGTAAGGATACAGTCTATTGGCTACCTCTAAAACTGTAAGGATACAGCCTATTAGCTACCTCTAAAACTGTAAGGGTACAGTCTATTGGCTACCGTCTAAAACTGTAAGGGTACAGTCTATTGGCTACCCTCTAAAACTGTAAGGATACAGCCTATTAGCTACCGTCTAAAACTGTAAGGATACAGTCTATTGGCTACCCTCTAAAACTGTAAGGGTACAGTCTATTGGCTACCTCTAAAACTGTAAGGGTACAGTCTATTGGCTACCGTCTAAAACTGTAAGGATACAGCCTATTAGCTACCTCTAAAACTGTAAGGGTACAGTCTATTGGCTACCTCTAAAACTGTAAGGGTACAGTCTATTGGCTACCCTCTAAAACTGTAAGGATACAGCCTATTAGCTACCTCTAAAACTGTAAGGGTACAGTCTATTGGCTACCGTCTAAAACTGTAAGGATACAGCCTATTAGCTACCTCTAAAACTGTAAGGGTACAGTCTATTGGCTACCTCTAAAACTGTAAGGGTACTGCCTATTGGCTACCGTCTAAAACTGTAAGGGTACAGCCTATTAGCTACCTCTAAAACTGTAAGGGTACTGCCTATTGGCTACCGTCTAAAACTGTAAGGGTACAGCCTATTAGCTACCTCTAAAACTGTAAGGGTACTGCCTATTGGCTACCGTCTAAAACTGTATGGGTACAGCCTATTAGCTACCTCTAAAACTGTAAGGGTACTGCCTATTGGCTACCGTCTAAAACTGTAAGGGTACAGCCTATTAGCTACCTCTAAAACTGTAAGGGTACTGCCTATTGGCTACCGTCTAAAACTGTAAGGATACAGCCTATTAGCTACTGTCTAAAACTGTAAGGATACAGCCTGTTAGCTACCTCTAAAACTGTAAGGGTACAGCCTATTGGCTACTGTCTAAAACTGTAAGGGTACAGCCTGTTAGCTACCTCTAAAACTGTAAGGGTACAGCCTATTAGCTACTGTCCTTAACTGTAAGGATACAGCCTGTTAGCTACCTCTAAAACTGTAAGGATACAACCTATTAGCTACCTCTAAAACTGTAAGGATACAGTCTATTGGCTACTGTCTAAAACTGTAAGGGTACAGCCTGTTAGCTACCTCTAAAACTGTAAGGATACAGCCTGTTAACTACCACTAAAACTGTAAGGATACAGTCTATTGGCTACCGTCTAAAACTGTAAGGATACAGTCTATTGGCTACTGTCTAAAACTGTAAGGATACAGCCTATTGGCTACTGTCTAAAACTGTAAGGGTACTGCCTATTGGCTACCGTCTAAAACTGTAAGGATACAGCCTGTTAGCTACCTCTAAAACTGTAAGTGTACAGTCTATTGGCTACCTCTAAAACTGTAAGGATACAGCCTATTAGCTACCTCTAAAACTGTAAGGGTACAGTCTATTGGCTACCGTCTAAAACTGTAAGGGTACAGCCTGTTAGCTACCTCTAAAACTGTAAGGGTACAGCCTGTTAGCTATCTCTAAAACTGTAAGGATACAGCCTGTTAGCTACCTCTAAAACTGTAAGGATACGGCCTGTTAGCTACCTCTAAAACTGTAAGGATACAGCCTGTTAGCTACCTCTAAAACTGTAAGGGTACAGCCTGTTAGCTACCTCTAAAACTGTAAGGATACAGCCTGTTAGCTATCTCTAAAACTGTAAGGATACAGTCTATTCGCTACCGTCTAAAACTGTCAGGGTACAGCCTGTTAGCTACCTCTAAAACTGTAAGGGTACAGCCTGTTAGCTACCTCTAAAACTGTAAGGGTACAGCCTGTTAGCTATCTCTAAAACTGTAAGGGTACAGCCTGTTAGCTACCTCTAAAACTGTAAGGGTACAGCCTGTTAGCTATCTCTAAAACTGTAAGGGTACAGCCTGTTAGCTACCTCTAAAACTGTAAGGGTACAGCCTGTTAGCTACCTCTAAAACTGTAAGGGTACAGCCTGTTAGCTATCTCTAAAACTGTAAGGATACAGCCTGTTAGCTACCTCTAAAACTGTAAGGGTACAGCCTGTTAGCTACCTCTAAAACTGTAAGGGTACAGCCTGTTAGCTACCTCTAAAACTGTAAGGGTACAGCCTGTTAGCTACCTCTAAAACTGTAAGGATACAGCCTGTTAGCTACCTCTAAAACTGTAAGGATACAGCCTGTTAGCTACCTCTACAACTGTAAGGATACAGCCTGTTAGCTACCTCTAAAACTGTAAGGATACAGCCTGTTAGCTACCTCTAAAACTGTAAGGATACAGCCTGTTAGCTACCTCTAAAACTGTAAGGATACAGCCTGTTAGCTACCTCTAAAACTGTAAGGGTACAGCCTGTTAGCTACCTCTAAAACTGTAAGGGTACAGCCTGTTAGCTACCTCTAAAACAGCCTTAGTGTTCACTGTAAACGCGCACTGGAAGTTGCACAAAATTCTCACAAGGTTCAAGTTTTCGCTCACAAGACAAACATTTTTCTCAGTGCCCCACTTCAAGACCTCTTTACTGAGGAATGTGGTTGTTTTTTATCATTGTGTTTTGTGTTTTTGTATTTTCTTGGTGTATTTCCTATGCTGCTGTGATTGGGTAATTGTTGTGTAATTGTTAAGCTGCAGGGCTCCCTTGCAAAAGAGACCTTGGTCTCAATGGGATTCCCTGCTAAAATAAAGGTTCAATCAAAATGAATAAGCACTGGATCCGATGAGAGTACTCACAGGTCCTCTCCGGTGGCTGTTCACAGTGAAGTCAGGACAGAAGAGCAGGTCGGCCATGGCCAGGAGCAGAGACTCAGCCAGTGGACGAGCTCCTTCATCATCATCCATCTCATCTGTCTGTGAAGGAGGATGGAGTGGACAGGAGGATGGAGGGGACAGGAGGATGGGGCACAGGAGGATGGAGTGGACAGGAGGATGGGGCACATGAGGATGGAGTGGACAGGAGGATGGGAGGGACAGGAGGATGGGAGGGACAGGAGGATGGGAGGGACAGGAGGATGGGAGGGACAGGAGGATGGAGGGGACAGGAGGATGGGAGGGACAGGAGGATGGAGGGGACAGGAGGATGGAGGGGACAGGAGGATGGGGCACAGGAGGATGGAGTGGACAGGAGGATGGGAGGGACAGGAGGATGGGAGGGACAGGAGGATGGGAGGGACAGAAGGATGGAGGAGACAGGAGGATAGGGTGGACAGGAGGATGAGAGGGTGGGGGGCAGGAGGTTGGGAGGGACAGGAGGATGGAGGGGACAGGAGGATAGGGTGGACAGGAGGATGAGAGGGTGGGGGGCAGGAGGATGGGGCACAGGAGGATGAGAGGGTGGGGGGCAGGAGGATGGGGCACAGGAGGATGAAAGGGTGGGGGGCAGGAGGATAGGGTGGACAGGAGGATGAGAGGGTGGGGGGCAGGAGGATGGGGGGACAACATTAAACCCCTCAACACTTTGTTACCCTCTATAGCAAACAGAAACATTTTTGGTAACAGCACTGACAACAACTTTCATTTTCATGTTATTTTCATTCTGATGAAAAGTATACCCAGAAACTTTGGAATTCATTGTGTGTCAAAGCATCCTGACATTTCTGAATGTCTAATGAGGAACTAGAGTTCTACTGAACTTTTAGGATGCTAGTTCCTCTTATCTTCCCATGTAGGACGAAACAAATATTGTAATCAGGAGAGGTAGAATATGCACCTGGGAGATTTTCTCTCATCATCATGATGTATTACTGTGTTGTGTTCATTAGGCAGCTGATTGAAGAACTGCCAGGGACTACCTACACTTGTCCAATAAAAAAATGTTGTGTGCCCAAATGAACACAACCATGGTGTACAATGGATGAAACATACCATCTACTGGAATGAGGAAACTAATTAGTCAGATGAATGAAGTATTACATTTTTTTGTGATCAACAGAAGCCAATTTCCTCCCACATATCCACCAGTCTCACTTGGCTGCAGTGCAGGGACTACAGACATCTAAGACTCATTCATGTTGAGATGACAAATTAACAGGACTGGTATTTTTACTAACATCTTCCATGAAGCGTTTGTAAAATGGAACAGTGGGTAGAGTCTGTCTAGCCTGGTCCCAGATCTGAGACCAGGCTAGTATCTGTCAAATATGGGACAAAACACTGGCGCGTGCAGCAGCTATGTGGGTGTTAGCTGCAATAAGAGGTTAGCCTACATTGATCTGCAGCCATAGGGATTATCATTTGAAATCTGACTACGGGCAACATTTTCATAGTGCAAAAGCATTGCGCAAATTAAATCACGCCGCCCGATTATAATAAGGGTTTACGGTCATTTGAGCCAGTTTACTACAGCAGGAACATAATCCTGCAGCAACAGGAAATGTGAATTATTATGTGGATTATAATTAATGGACATGTTTGTAAGGGTTGATATATTTTTCATAAGGGAGAATCAAGTCTGAAATTTGCAAAGTAGAAATTATACATTTCAGAAGCCTTTTTAAACCATAAATACACTACAAATTAAACATTTCCTGCAATGCAAAAACGTTATTCTGCAACAGGGTGATCAAATTAAGATCTTACATCTGTGCTGTAAGTGTATCTCAAACCCTAGCCAACTCTGCATACAGTATACTCCTCTTTTTTACTCCCACACACCCACCACCCACTCCCCACAGCTCTTCCAGTGCCAGGCATAGTGGATCAGAACAACCACCCACTCCTCCCAGCTCTTCCAGCACCAGGCACAGTGGACCAGAAGAGGCCCCTACACTTACCACAGTTCTTCCAGCACCAGGCACAGTGGACCAGAAGAAGTCCTTCTACTCACCATAGTTCTTCCAGCACCAGGCACAGTGGACCAGAAGAAGCCACTCACCCCAGTTCTTCCAGCACCAGGCACAGTGGACCAGAAGAAGCCCCTCCACTCACCCCAGTTCTTCCAGCACCAGGCACAGTGGACCAGAAGAAGCCACTTACCCCAGTTCTTCCAGCACCAGGCACAGTGGACCAGAAGAAGCCCCTCCACTCACCACAGTTCTCCCAGCACCAGGAAAACTGGACCAGAAGCCCCTCCACTCACCCCAGTTCTTCCAGCACCAGGCACAGTGGACCAGAAGAAGCCCCTACACTCACCACAGCTCTTCCAGCACCAGGCACAGTGGACCAGAAGAAGCCCCTACACTTACCACAGTTCTTCCAGCACCAGGCACAGTGGACCAGAAGAAGCCCCTCTACTCAGCACAGTTCTTCCAGCACCAGGCACAGTGGACCAGAAGAAGCCACTCACCCCAGTTCTTCCAGCACCAGGCACAGTGGACCAGAAGAAGCCCCTCTACTCACCACAGTTCTTCCAGCACCAGGCACAGTGGACCAGAAGAAGCCACTCACCCCAGTTCTTCCAGCACCAGGCACAGTGGACCAGAAGAAGCCCCTACACTCACCACAGCTCTTCCAGCACCAGGCACAGTGGACCAGAAGAAGCCCCTACACTTACCACAGTTCTTCCAGCACCAGGCACAGTGGACCAGAAGAAGCCCCTCTACTCAGCACAGTTCTTCCAGCACCAGGCACAGTGGACCAGAAGAAGCCACTCACCCCAGTTCTTCCAGCACCAGGCACAGTGGACCAGAAGAAGCCCCTCTACTCACCACAGTTCTTCCAGCACCAGGCACAGTGGACCAGAAGAAGCCACTCACCCCAGTTCTTCCAGCACCAGGCACAGTGGACCAGAAGAAGCCCCTCCACTCACCCCAGTTCTTCCAGCACCAGGCACAGTGGACCAGAAGAAGCCACTCACCCCAGTTCTTCCAGCACCAGGCACAGTGGACCAGAAGAAGCCCCTCCACTCACCCCAATTCTTCCAGCACCAGGCACAGTGGACCAGAAGAAGCCACTCACCCCAGTTCTTCCAGCACCAGGCACAGTGGACCAGAAGAAGCCCCTCCAGTCTTGGTCCTCAAAGATGTAGGGCAGGATGCGGGTCAGCATACGACTACAGTTCAGAACGATCTGTTTCTCCTTCTCCAAGGGGCATCCTGACTCTGCTGCCTGCACCAGCTTTTCTACGGCCTGGGGGAGAGATGGCCTTGGTGTTATAAATACGGCCTGGGGGAGAGATGGCCTTGGTGTTATAAATACGGCCTGGGGGAGAGATGGCCTTGGTGTTATAAATACGGCCTGGGGGAGAGATGGCCTTGGTGTTATAAATACGGCCTGGGGAGAGATGGCCTTGGTGTTATAAATACGGCCTGGGGAGAGATGGCCTTGGTGTTATAAATACAGCCTGGGGGAGAGATGGCCTTGGTGTTATAAATACAGCCTGGGGAGAGATGGCCTTGGTGTTATAAATACGGCCTGGGGGAGAGATGGCCTTGGTGTTATAAATACAGCCTGGGGAGAGATGGCCTTGGTGTTATAAATACGGCCTGGGGGAGAGATGGCCTTGGTGTTATAAATACGGCCTGGGGGAGAGATGGCCTTGGTGTTATAAATACGGCCTGGGGGAGAGATGGCCTTGGTGTTATAAATACGGCCTGGGGGAGAGATGGCCTTGGTGTTATAAATACGGCCTGGGGGAGAGATGGCCTTGGTGTTATAAATACAGCCTGGGGAGAGATGGCCTTGGTGTTATAAATACGGCCTGGGGAGAGATGGCCTTGGTGTTATAAATACGGCCTGGGGAGAGATGGCCTTGGTGTTATAAATACGGCCTGGGGGAGAGATGGCCTTGGTGTTATAAATACAGCCTGGGGGAGAGATGGCCTTGGTGTTATAAATACGGCCTGGGGGAGAGATGGCCTTGGTGTTATAAATACGGCCTGGGGGAGAGATGGCCTTGGTGTTATAAATACGGCCTGGGGGAGAGATGGCCTTGGTGTTATAAATACGGCCTGGGGGAGAGATGGCCTTGGTGTTATAAATACGGCCTGGGGGAGAGATGGCCTTGGTGTCATAAATACAGCCTGGGGGAGAGACGGCCTTGGTGTTATAAATACGGCCTGGGGAGAGATGGCCTTGGTGTTATAAATACGGCCTGGGGGAGAGATGGCCTTGGTGTTATAAATACGGCCTGAGGAGAGATGGCCTTGGTGTTATAAATACGGCCTGGGGTAAAGATGGCCTGGGGGAGAGATGGCCTTGGTGTTTTAAATACGGCCTGGGGAGAGATGGCCTTGGTGTTATAAATACGGCCTGGGGGAGAGATGGCCTTGGTGTTATAAATACGGCCTGAGGAGAGATGGCCTTGGTGTTATAAATACGGCCTGGGGGAGAGATGGCCTTGGTGTTATAAAAACAGCCTGTGGGAGAGATGGCCTTGGTGTTATAAATACGGCCTGGGGAGAGATGGCCTTGGTGTTATAAATACGGCCTGGGGGAGAGATGGCCTTGGTGTTATAAATACGGCCTGGGGGAGAGATGGCCTTGGTGTTATAAATACGGCCTGAGGAGAGATGGCCTTGGTGTTTTAAATACGGCCTGGGGAGAGATGGCCTTGGTGTTATAAATACGGCCTGGGGGAGAGATGGCCTTGGTGTTATAAATACGGCCTGGGGGAGAGATGGCCTTGGTGTTATAAATACGGCCTGGGGAGAGATGGCCTTGGTGTTATAAATACGGCCTGGGGGAGAGATGGCCTTGGTGTTATAAATACAGCCTGGGAGAGAGATGGCCTTGGTGTTATAAATACGGCCTGGGGGAGAGATGGCCTTGGTGTTATAAATACGGCCTGGGGGAGAGATGGCCTTGGTGTTATAAATACGGCCTGAGGAGAGATGGCCTTGGTGTTTTAAATATGGCCTGGGGAGAGATGGCCTTGGTGTTATAAATACGGCCTGGGGGAGAGATGGCCTTGGTGTTATAAATACGGCCTGGGGGAGAGATGGCCTTGGTGTTATAAATACGGCCTGGGGAGAGATGGCCTTGGTGTTATAAATACGGCCTGGGGGAGAGATGGCCTTGGTGTTATAAATACAGCCTGGGGGAGAGATGGCCTTGGTGTTATAAATACGGCCTGGGGTAAAGATGGCCTGGGGAGAGATGGCCTTGGTGTTATAAATACGGCCTGGGGGAGAGATGGCCTTGGTGTTATAAATACGGCCTGGGGGAGAGATGGCCTGGGGGAGAGATGGCCTGGGGGAGAGATATGGCTTGGGCATTGTAAATATTGGCAATGACTCACACAGTCACTCATGATCAGATACAGTACACAGAGAAATGACATTAATCACATCAGCAATGTTTAGTACATTACATTGAGTCATACTAATATTCAATTCATCACATGCACAAATAATTTTTTTTAATGAATCAACACTTCTTTCGTTCAGCAAATAACCCTTCCAAAACTATCCACTCCAGCAGGTTGAAGTCTATGTCTGGCTCGTGTTAATCAGGACGCAAAATAGCAGCACATTTTGCCAAGGAAAACAAGTGATTGTTATTGGACTAGTTCTGGTAGCACCTCTCTGTTCCACTCTGTTCCACTCTGTTTTCTTTCATGCTGTGCCTACAGAACACTGCCACTAAGTTACAGAACACAGCCATGATGTTACAGTACACTGCCATGAAGTTACAGAACACAGCCATGATGTTACAGTACACTGCCATGATGTTACAGTACACAGCCATGATGTTACAGAACACTGCCATGATGTTACAGTACACTGCCATGATGTTACAGTACACTGCCATGAAGTTACAGAACACCGCATTCTATGACGTTAAAATGCCTATTTACTCTGTTCCATCTGACTGTGCAATCCACTGTTTCATCAGCCCAGCCAGGCAATTTATCAACTTGATCTCCAATATAAAAAGCATCTAGACGTTATCTCACATTTCTTTTAGAGTAACATTTAGTTTTCAAAGCGGAGATTTGTATAAACCTTGTTGTCTGTCTCTCCGACATTTGCAACATTGTTTCAATATTCAAATTCAATCTCCAGCTGTCCAATAGTAATTAATGTGTAGGGAGTCGGAATGAGACAGAGAGGCAGGCAGCTTTTCTAAGCCAGTCGAAATCATGAATCAGCATCATTTTTATGGATATATATAAATAACTATCATTAGAAAACAGGTCAAACGAAATGAAGTGCAGCTAGTTTGCAGTCTTTCCAGCTTCAGTTTGAAGTGATTGTGTTAGCTGTGTTGTTGGCTAGCTCCTCTGAACAACAGGGTCCTGACCAGAGAGCACATTTTCTATGCCAGGCGAAACCGCACCTCATTAGCTTATTGTTATGGATGTATCCAAATAAATGTCTCTAGAAAACAGCTTAAACACATGCAAATGCAGCTACTTTGCTGTTATTCTGGCTGCACTTCTTGATGTGACTATAAGTTAGCAGTAGTTGGCTAGCTAGCGAGCAAGAGATAAGAACGTTGCCAGCTAGTATGGCAATGGAACATTTAGAACAAAGTCATCTGTGGCATTGTGCTGTGTGACAAAACTGCACATTTTAGAATGGCCTTTTATTGTCCCCAGCACAAGGTGCACCTGTATAATGATCATGCTGTTTAATCAGCTTCTTGATATGCCACTCCTGTCAGGTGGATGGATCATCTTGCTCACTAACAGGGATGTAAACACATTTGTGCTCATAATTTGAGAGAAATAATATTTTTGTGCGTATGGAACATTTCTGGGATCTTTTATTTCAGCTCATGAAACATGGGACCAACACTTTACATGTTACGTTTATATTAATGTTCAGTGTAGTTTGTTAACATCATCTCTCTTAAGTCACTCACAGTAATTCAAGAAGATCTAAATGTATATTCCCATGAAGCTGATTGAGATCAAATGATTGGCACGCAGATACAATTTGGATGTTACACCTGTAAAACGTGAATAATTCACGAGTGACAGTGATTATGGCCTATTTTGAAAGAAAGCCTCCCCAGCACCAACAGTCTGTCCTGTTCCATTAGAGAGCCCCCCAGCACCAACAGTCTGTCCTGTTCCATTAGAGACCCCCAGCACCAACAGTCTGTCCTGTTCCATTAGAGAGCCCCCCAGCACCAACAGTCTATCCTGTTCCATTAGAGAGCCCCCCAGCACCAACAGTCTGTCCTGTTCCATTACAGCCCCCCAGCACCAACAGTCTGTCCTGTTCCATTAGAGAGCCCCACAGCACCAACAGTCTATCCTGTTCCATTAGAGAGCCCCCCAGCATCAACAGTCTGTCCTGTACTGTTAGAGCCCCCCCAGCACCAACAGTCTGTCCTGTTCCATTAGAGAGCCCCCCCAGCACCAACAGTCTGTCCTGTTCCATTAGAGAGCCCCCCCCAGCAACAACAGTCTGTCCTGTTCCATTAGAGAGCCCCCCAGCATCAACAGTCTATCCTGTTCTATTAGAGCCCCCCAGCATCAACAGTCTATCCTGTTCTATTAGAGCCCACCAGCATCAACAGTCTGTCCTGTTCCATTAGAGCCCCCCAGTCCCAACAGTCTGTCATGTTCCATTAGAGCCCCCCAGCATCAACAGTCTGTCCTGTTCCATTAGAGCCCCCCAGTCTCAACAGTCTGTCATGTTCCATTAGAGAGCCCCCCAGTCTCAACAGTCTGTCCTGTTCCATTAGAGCCCGCCAGCCTCAACAGTCTGTCCTGTTTCATTAGAGAGCCCCCCAGTCTCAACAGTCTGTCCTGTTCCATTAGAACCCCACAGCATCAACAGTCTGTCCTGTTCCATTAGAGAGCCCCCCAGTCCCAACAGTCTGTCATGTTCTATTAGAGCCCCCCAGCCCCAACAGTCTGTCCTGTTCCATTAGAGAGCCCCCCAGTCTCAACAGTCTGTCCTGTTCCATTAGAGAGCCCCCCAGTCTCAACAGTCTGTCCTGTTCCATCAGAGCCACCCAGTCTCAACAGTCTGTCCTGTTCCATTAGAGAGCCCCCCAGTCTCAACAGTCTGTCCTGTTCCATTAGAGAGGCCCCCAGTCCCAAAAGTCTGTCCTGTTCCATTAGAGAGCCCCCCAGTCCCAACAATCTGTCCTGTTCCATTAGAGAGCCCCCCAGTCCCAACAGTCTGTCCTGTTCCATTAGAGAGCCCCCCAGTCTCAACAGTCTGTCCTGTTCCATTAGAGCCCCCCAGTCTCAACAGTCTGTCCTGTTCCATTAGAGAGCCCCCCAGCATCAACAGTCTGTCCTGTTCCATTAGAGAGCCCCCCAATCCCAACAGTCTGTCCTGTTCCATTAGAGAGGCCCCCAGTCTCAACAGTCTGTCCTGTTCCATTAGAGAGCCCCCCAGTCTCAACAGTCTGTCCTGTTCCATTAGAGAGCCCCCCACTCTCAACAGTCTGTCCTGTTCCATTAGAGAGCCCCCCAGTCTCAACAGTCTGTCATGTTCCATTAGAGCCCCCCAGTCCCAACAGTCTGTCATGTTCCATTAGAGAGCCCTCCCAGCATCAACAGTCTGTCCTGTTCCATTAGAGAGCCCCCCAGTCTCAACAGTCTGTCCTGTTCCATTAGAGCCCCCCAGCACCAACAGTCTGTCCTGTTCCATTAGAGAGCCCCCCCAGTATTAACAGTCTGTCATGTTCCATTAGAGCCCCCCAGTCTCAACAGTCTGTCCTGTTCCATTAGAGAGCCCCCCAGTCTCAACAGTCTGTCCTGTTCCATTAGAGCCCCCCAGCACCAACAGTCTGTCCTGTTCCATGAGAGCCCCCCAGCATCAACAGTCTGTCCTGTTCCATTAGAGCCCCCCAGTCCCAACAGTCTGTCCTGTTCCATTAGAGCCCCCCAGTCTCAACAGTCTGTCCTGTTCCATTAGAGCCCCCCAGTCTCAACAGACTGTCCTGTTCCATTAGAGAGCCCCCCAGTCTCAACAGTCTGTCCTGTTCCATTAGAGCCCCCCAGTCTCAACAGTCTGTCCTGTTCCATTAGAGCCCCCCAGTTCCAACAGTCTGTCCTGTTCCATTAGAGCCCCTCCAGTCTCAACAGTCTGTCATGTTCCATTAGAGAGCCCCCCAGCATCAACAGTCTGTCCTGTTCCATTAGAGAGCCCCCCAGTTCCAACAGTCTGTCCTGTTCCATTAGAGCCCCCCAGTCTAAACAGTCTGTCATGTTCCATTACAGCCCCCCAGTTCCAACAGTCTGTCCTGTTCCATTAGAGGCCCTCCAGTCTCAACAGTCTGTCATGTTCTATTAGAGCCCCCCATCCCAACAGTCTGTCCTGTCCCATTAGAGCCCCCCAGCACCAACAGTCTGTCCTGTTCCATTAGAGAGCCCCCCAGTCTCAAAAGTCTGTCCTGTTCCATTAGAGAGCCCCCCAGTCCCAACAGTCTGTCCTGTTCATTTAGAGAGCCCCCCAGTCCCAACAATCTGTCCTGTTCCATTAGTGAGCCCCCCAGTCCCAACAGTCTGTCCTGTTCCATTAGAGAGCCCCCAGTCTCAACAGTCTGTCCTGTTCCATTAGAGCCCCCCAGTCTCAACAGTCTGTCCTGTTCCATTAGAGAGCCCCCCAGCATCAACAGTCTGTCCTGTTCCATTAGAGAGCCCCCCAGTCCCAACAGTCTGTCATGTTCTATTAGAGCCCCCCAGTCTCAACAGTCTGTCCTGTTCCATTAGAGAGCCCCCCAGTCCCAACAGTCTGTCCTGTTCCATTAGAGAGCCCCCCAGTCCCAACAGTCTGTCCTGTTCCATTAGAGAGCCCCCCCAGTCTCAACAGTCTGTCCTGTTCCATTAGAGAGCCCCCCAGTCTCAACAGTCTGTCCTGTTCCATTAGAGAGCCCCCCAGTCCTCAACAGTCTGTCCTGTTCCATTAGAGCCCCCCAGCACCAACAGTCTGTCCTGTTCCATTAGAGAGCCCCCCAGTCTCAACAGTCTGCCCTGTTCCATTAGAGCCCCCCAGCACCAACAGTCTGTCCTGTTCCATTAGAGAGCCCCCCCAGTCTCAACAGTCTGTCATGTTCCATTAGAGCCCCCCAGTCTCAACAGTCTGTCATGTTCCATTAGAGAGCCCCGCAGTCTCAACAGTCTGTCCTGTTCCATTAGAGAGCCCCCCAGTCTCAACAGTCTGTCCTGTTCCATTAGAG
Source organism: Salmo trutta (assembly GCF_901001165.1). Classification (NCBI taxonomy): domain Eukaryota; kingdom Metazoa; phylum Chordata; class Actinopteri; order Salmoniformes; family Salmonidae; genus Salmo; species Salmo trutta. Next base: position 73,987,327 of record NC_042957.1, on the reverse strand, counting down.
AGCCCCCCAGTCTCAACAGTCTGTCATGTTCCATTAGAGAGCCCCCCAGTCTCAACAGTCTGTCATGTTCCATTAGAGAGCCCCCCAGTCCCAACAGTCTGTCATGTTCTATTAGAGCCCCCCAGTCCCAACAGTCTGTCCTGTTCCATTAGAGCCCCCAAGTCTCAACAGACTGTCCTGTTCCATTAGAGAGCCCCCCAGTCTCAACAGTCTGTCCTGTTCCATTAGAGAGCCCCCCAGTCTCAACAGTCTGTCCTGTTCCATTAGAGAGCCCCCCAGCATCAACAGTCTGTCCTGTTCCATTAGAGAGCCCCCCAGTCTCAACAGTCTGTCCTGTTCCATTAGCGCCCCCCAGTCTCAACAGACTGTCCTGTTCCATTAGAGAGCCCCCCAGTCTCAACAGACTGTCCTGTTCCATTAGAGCCCCCCAGGCTCAACAGTCTGTCCTGTTCCATTACAGCCCCCCAGTTCCAACAGTCTGTCCTGTTCCATTAGAGCCCCTCCAGTCTCAACAGTCTGTCATGTTCTATTAGAGCCCCCCAGCCCAACAGTCTGTCCTGTCCCATTAGAGCCCCCCAGCACCAACAGTCTGTCCTGTTCCATTAGAGAGCCCCCCAGTCTCAACAGTCTGTCATGTTCCATTAGAGAGCCCCCCAGTCTAAACAGTCTGTCATGTTCCATTAGAGAGCCCCCCAGTCTCAACAGTCTGTCCTGTTCCATTAGAGAGCCCCCCAGTCTCAACAGTCTGTCATGTTCCATTAGAGAGCCCCCCAGTCTCAACAGTCTGTCCTGTTCCTTTAGAGAGCCCCCCGGTCCCAACAGTCTGTCCTGCTCCATTAGAGCACCCCAGTCTCAACAGTCTGTCCTGTTTCATTAGAGAGCCCCCCAGTCTCAACAGTCTGTCATGTTCCATTAGAGAGCCCCCCAGCATCAACAGTCTGTCCTGTTCCATTAGAGAGCCCCCCAGTTCCAACAGTCTGTCCTGTTCCATTAGAGCCCCCCAGTCTCAACAGTCTGTCATGTTCCATTACAGCCCCCCAGTTCCAACAGTCTGTCCTGTTCCATTAGAGCCCCTCCAGTCTCAACAGTCTGTCATGTTCTATTAGAGCCCCCCATCCCAACAGTCTGTCCTGTCCCATTAGAGCCCCCCCGCACCAACAGTCTGTCCTGTTCCATTAGAGAGCCCCCCAGTCTCAACAGTCTGTCCTGTTCCATTAGAGAGCACCCCAGTCCCAACAGTCTGTCCTGTTCCATTAGAGAGCCCCCCAGTCCCAACAATCTGTCCTGATCCATTAGAGAGCCCCCCAGTCCCAACAGTCTGTCCTGTTCCATTAGAGAGCCCCCAGTCTCAACAGTCTGTCCTGTTCCATTAGAGCCCCCCAGTCTCAACAGTTTGTCCTGTTCCATTAGAGAGCCCCCCAGCATCAACAGTCTGTCCTGTTCCATTAGAAAGCCCCCCAGTCCCAACAGTCTGTCCTGTTCCATTAGAGAGCCCCCCAGTCTCAACAGTCTGTCCTGTTCCATTAGAGAGCCCCCCAGTCTCAACAGTCTGTCCTGTTCCATTAGAGAGCCCCCCACTCTCAACAGTCTGTCCTGTTCCATTAGAGAGCCCCCAAGTCTCAACAGTCTGTCATGTTCCATTAGAGCCCCCCAGTCCCAACAGTCTGTCATGTTCCATTAGAGAGACCCCCCAGCATCAACAGTCTGTCCTGTTCCATTAGAGAGCCCCCCAGTCTCAACAGTCTGTCCTGTTCCATTAGAGAGCCCCCCCAGTCTCAACAGTCTGTCATGTTCCATTAGAGAGCCCCCCAGTCTCAACAGTTTGTCCTGTTCCATTAGAGAGCCCCCCACTCTCAACAGTCTGTCCTGTTCCATTAGAGAGCCCCCCAGTCTCAACAGTCTGTCCTGTTCCATTAGAGCCCCCCAACACCAACAGTCTGTCCTGTTCCATTAGAGAGCCCCCCCAGTCTCAACAGTCTGTCATGTTCCATTAGAGCCCCCCAGTCTCAACAGTCTGTCCTGTTCCATTAGAGAGCCCCCCAGTCTCAACAGTCTGTCCTGTTCCATTAGAGAGCCCCCTCAGTCTCAACAGTCTGTCCTGTTCCATAAGAGAGCCCCCCAACATCAACAGTCTGTCCTGTTCCATTAGAGAGCCCCCCAGTCCCAACAGTCTGTCATGTTCTATTAGAGCCCCCCAGTCCCAACAGTCTGTCCTGTTCCATTAGAGCCCCCCAGTCTCAACAGACTGTCCTGTTCCATTAGAGAGCCCCCAGTCTCAACAGTCTGTCCTGTTCCATTAGAGCCCCCCAGTCTCAACAGTCTGTCCTGTTCCATTAGAGAGCCCCCCAGCATCAACAGTCTGTCCTGTTCCATTAGAGAGCCCCCCAGTCCCAACAGTCTGTCATGTTTTATTAGAGCCCCCCAGTCTCAACAGTCTGTCCTGTTCCATTAGAGAGCCCCCCAGTCCCAACAGTCTGTCCTGTTCCATTAGAGAGCCCCCCAGTCCCAACAGTCTGTCCTGTTCCATTAGAGAGCCCCCCAGTCTCAACAGTCTGTCCTGTTCCATTAGAGAGCCCCCCAGTCTCAACAGTCTGTCCTGTTCCATTAGAGAGCCCCCCAGTCTCAACAGTCTGTCCTGTTCCATTAGAGCCCCCCAGCACCAACAGTCTGTCCTGTTCCATTAGAGAGCCCCCCCAGTCTCAACAGTCTGCCCTGTTCCATTAGAGCCCCCCAGCACCAACAGTCTGTCCTGTTCCATTAGAGAGCCCCCCCAGTCTCAACAGTCTGTCATGTTCCATTAGAGCCCCCCAGTCTCAACAGTCTGTCATGTTCCATTAGAGAGCCCCGCAGTCTCAACAGTCTGTCCTGTTCCATTAGAGAGCCCCCCAGTCTCAACAGTCTGTCCTGTTCCATTAGAGAGCCCCCCAGTCTCAACAGTCTGTCATGTTCCATTAGAGAGCCCCCCAGTCTCAACAGTCTGTCATGTTCCATTAGAGAGCCCCCCAGTCCCAACAGTCTGTCATGTTCTATTAGAGCCCCCCAGTCCCAACAGTCTGTCCTGTTCCATTAGAGCCCCCCAGTCTCAACAGACTGTCCTGTTCCATTAGAGAGCCCCCCAGTCTCAACAGTCTGTCCTGTTCCATTAGAGAGCCCCCCAGTCTCAACAGTCTGTCCTGTTCCATTAGAGAGCCCCCCAGCATCAACAGTCTGTCCTGTTCCATTAGAGAGCCCCCCAGTCTCAACAGTCTGTCCTGTTCCATTAGCGCCCCCCAGTCTCAACAGACTGTCCTGTTCCATTAGAGAGCCCCCCAGTCTCAACAGACTGTCCTGTTCCATTAGAGCCCCCCAGGCTCAACAGTCTGTCCTGTTCCATTACAGCCCCCCAGTTCCAACAGTCTGTCCTGTTCCATTAGAGCCCCTCCAGTCTCAACAGTCTGTCATGTTCTATTAGAGCCCCCCAGCCCAACAGTCTGTCCTGTCCCATTAGAGCCCCCCAGCACCAACAGTCTGTCCTGTTCCATTAGAGAGCCCCCCAGTCTCAACAGTCTGTCATGTTCCATTAGAGAGCCCCCCAGTCTCAACAGTCTGTCATGTTCCATTAGAGAGCCCCCCAGTCTCAACAGTCTGTCCTGTTCCATTAGAGAGCCCCCCAGTCTCAACAGTCTGTCATGTTCCATTAGAGAGCCCCCCAGTCTCAACAGTCTGTCCTGTTCCTTTAGAGAGCCCCCCGGTCCCAACAGTCTGTCCTGCTCCATTAGAGCCCCCCAGTCTCAACAGTCTGTCCTGTTTCATTAGAGAGCCCCCCAGTCTCAACAGTCTGTCATGTTCCATTAGAGAGCCCCCCAGCATCAACAGTCTGTCCTGTTCCATTAGAGAGCCCCCCAGTTCCAACAGTCTGTCCTGTTCCATTAGAGCCCCCCAGTCTCAACAGTCTGTCATGTTCCATTACAGCCCCCCAGTTCCAACAGTCTGTCCTGTTCCATTAGAGCCCCTCCAGTCTCAACAGTCTGTCATGTTCTATTAGAGCCCCCCATCCCAACAGTCTGTCCTGTCCCATTAGAGCCCCCCAGCACCAACAGTCTGTCCTGTTCCATTAGAGAGCCCCCCAGTCTCAACAGTCTGTCCTGTTCCATTAGAGAGCCCCCCAGTCCCAACAGTCTGTCCTGTTCCATTAGAGAGCCCCCCAGTCCCATCAATCTGTCCTGATCCATTAGAGAGCCCCCAGTCCCAACAGTCTGTCCTGTTCCATTAGAGAGCCCCCAGTCTCAACAGTCTGTCCTGTTCCATTAGAGCCCCCCAGTCTCAACAGTTTGTCCTGTTCCATTAGAGAGCCCCCCAGCATCAACAGTCTGTCCTGTTCCATTAGAAAGCCCCCCAGTCCCAACAGTCTGTCCTGTTCCATTAGAGAGCCCCCCAGTCTTAACAGTCTGTCCTGTTCCATTAGAGAGCCCCCCAGTCTCAACAGTCTGTCCTGTTCCATTAGAGAGCCCCCCACTCTCAACAGTCTGTCCTGTTCCATTAGAGAGCCCCCAAGTCTCAACAGTCTGTCATGTTCCATTAGAGCCCCCCAGTCCCAACAGTCTGTCATGTTCCATTAGAGAGCCCCCCCAGCATCAACAGTCTGTCCTGTTCCATTAGAGAGCCCCCCAGTCTCAACAGTCTGTCCTGTTCCATTAGAGAGCCCCCCAGTCCCAACAGTCTGTCATGTTCTATTAGAGCCCCCCAGTCCCAACAGTCTGTCCTGTTCCATTAGAGCCCCCCAGTCTCAACAGACTGTCCTGTTCCATTAGAGAGCCCCCCAGTCTCAACAGTCTGTCCTGTTCCATTAGAGAGCCCCCCAGTCTCAACAGTCTGTCCTGTTCCATTAGAGAGCCCCCCAGCATCAACAGTCTGTCCTGTTCCATTAGAGAGCCCCCCAGTCTCAACAGTCTGTCCTGTTCCATTAGCGCCCCCCAGTCTCAACAGACTGTCCTGTTCCATTAGAGAGCCCCCCAGTCTCAACAGACTGTCCTGTTCCATTAGAGCCCCCCAGGCTCAACAGTCTGTCCTGTTCCATTACAGCCCCCCAGTTCCAACAGTCTGTCCTGTTCCATTAGAGCCCCTCCAGTCTCAACAGTCTGTCATGTTCTATTAGAGCCCCCCAGCCCAACAGTCTGTCCTGTCCCATTAGAGCCCCCCAGCACCAACAGTCTGTCCTGTTCCATTAGAGAGCCCCCCAGTCTCAACAGTCTGTCATGTTCCATTAGAGAGCCCCCCAGTCTAAACAGTCTGTCATGTTCCATTAGAGAGCCCCCCAGTCTCAACAGTCTGTCCTGTTCCATTAGAGAGCCCCCCAGTCTCAACAGTCTGTCATGTTCCATTAGAGAGCCCCCCAGTCTCAACAGTCTGTCCTGTTCCTTTAGAGAGCCCCCGGTCCCAACAGTCTGTCCCTGCTCCATTAGAGCACCCCAGTCTCAACAGTCTGTCCTGTTTCATTAGAGAGCCCCCCAGTCTCAACAGTCTGTCATGTTCCATTAGAGAGCCCCCCAGCATCAACAGTCTGTCCTGTTCCATTAGAGAGCCCCCCAGTTCCAACAGTCTGTCCTGTTCCATTAGAGCCCCCCAGTCTCAACAGTCTGTCATGTTCCATTACAGCCCCCCAGTTCCAACAGTCTGTCCTGTTCCATTAGAGCCCCTCCAGTCTCAACAGTCTGTCATGTTCTATTAGAGCCCCCCATCCCAACAGTCTGTCCTGTCCCATTAGAGCCCCCCAGCACCAACAGTCTGTCCTGTTCCATTAGAGAGCCCCCCAGTCTCAACAGTCTGTCCTGTTCCATTAGAGAGCACCCCAGTCCCAACAGTCTGTCCTGTTCCATTAGAGAGCCCCCCAGTCCCAACAATCTGTCCTGATCCATTAGAGAGCCCCCCAGTCCCAACAGTCTGTCCTGTTCCATTAGAGAGCCCCCAGTCTCAACAGTCTGTCCTGTTCCATTAGAGCCCCCCAGTCTCAACAGTTTGTCCTGTTCCATTAGAGAGCCCCCCAGCATCAACAGTCTGTCCTGTTCCATTAGAAAGCCCCCCACTCTCAACAGTCTGTCCTGTTCCATTAGAGAGCCCCCAAGTCTCAACAGTCTGTCATGTTCCATTAGAGCCCCCCAGTCCCAACAGTCTGTCATGTTCCATTAGAGAGCCCCCTCAGCATCAACAGTCTGTCCTGTTCCATTAGAGAGCCCCCCAGTCTCAACAGTCTGTCCTGTTCCATTAGAGAGCCCCCCCAGTCTCAACAGTCTGTCATGTTCCATTAGAGAGCCCCCCAGTCTCAACAGTTTGTCCTGTTCCATTAGAGAGCCCCCCACTCTCAACAGTCTGTCCTGTTCCATTAGAGAGCCCCCCAGTCTCAACAGTCTGTCCTGTTCCATTAGAGCCCCCCAACACCAACAGTCTGTCCTGTTCCATTAGAGAGCCCCCCCAGTCTCAACAGTCTGTCATGTTCCATTAGAGCCCCCCAGTCTCAACAGTCTGTCCTGTTCCATTAGAGAGCCCCCCAGTCTCAACAGTCTGTCCTGTTCCATTAGAGAGCCCCCTCAGTCTCAACAGTCTGTCCTGTTCCATAAGAGAGCCCCCCCAACATCAACAGTCTGTCCTGTTCCATTAGAGAGCCCCCCAGTCCCAACAGTCTGTCATGTTCTATTAGAGCCCCCCAGTCCCAACAGTCTGTCCTGTTCCATTAGAGCCCCCCAGTCTCAACAGACTGTCCTGTTCCATTAGAGAGCCCCCAGTCTCAACAGTCTGTCCTGTTCCATTAGAGCCCCCCAGTCTCAACAGTCTGTCCTGTTCCATTAGAGAGCCCCCCAGTCTCAACAGACTGTCCTGTTCCATTAGAGAGCCCCCCAGTCTCAACAGTCTGTCATGTTCCATTAGAGAGCCCCCCAGTCTCAACAGTCTGTCATGTTCCATTAGAGAGCCCCGCAGTCTCAACAGTCTGTCCTGTTCCATTAGAGAGCCCCCAGTCTCAACAGTCTGTCCTGTTCCATTAGAGAGCCCCCCAGTCTCAACAGTCTGTCATGTTCCATTAGAGAGCCCCCCAGTCTCAACAGTCTGTCATGTTCCATTAGAGAGCCCCCCAGTCCCAACAGTCTGTCATGTTCTATTAGAGCCCCCCAGTCCCAACAGTCTGTCCTGTTCCATTAGAGCCCCCCAGTCTCAACAGACTGTCCTGTTCCATTAGAGAGCCCCCCAGTCTCAACAGTCTGTCCTGTTCCATTAGAGAGCCCCCCAGTCTCAACAGTCTGTCCTGTTCCATTAGAGAGCCCCCCAGCATCAACAGTCTGTCCTGTTCCATTAGAGAGCCCCCCAGTCTCAACAGTCTGTCCTGTTCCATTAGCGCCCCCCAGTCTCAACAGACTGTCCTGTTCCATTAGAGAGCCCCCCAGTCTCAACAGACTGTCCTGTTCCATTAGAGCCCCCCAGGCTCAACAGTCTGTCCTGTTCCATTACAGCCCCCCAGTTCCAACAGTCTGTCCTGTTCCATTAGAGCCCCTCCAGTCTCAACAGTCTGTCATGTTCTATTAGAGCCCCCCAGCCCAACAGTCTGTCCTGTCCCATTAGAGCCCCCCAGCACCAACAGTCTGTCCTGTTCCATTAGAGAGCCCCCCAGTCTCAACAGTCTGTCATGTTCCATTAGAGAGCCCCCCAGTCTAAACAGTCTGTCATGTTCCATTAGAGAGCCCCCCAGTCTCAACAGTCTGTCCTGTTCCATTAGAGAGCCCCCCAGTCTCAACAGTCTGTCATGTTCCATTAGAGAGCCCCCCAGTCTCAACAGTCTGTCCTGTTCCTTTAGAGAGCCCCCCGGTCCCAACAGTCTGTCCTGCTCCATTAGAGCACCCCAGTCTCAACAGTCTGTCCTGTTTCATTAGAGAGCCCCCCAGTCTCAACAGTCTGTCATGTTCCATTAGAGAGCCCCCCAGCATCAACAGTCTGTCCTGTTCCATTAGAGAGCCCCCCAGTCCCAACAGTCTGTCCTGTTCCATTAGAGCCCCCCAGTCTCAACAGTCTGTCATGTTCCATTACAGCCCCCCAGTTCCAACAGTCTGTCCTGTTCCATTAGAGCCCCTCCAGTCTCAACAGTCTGTCATGTTCTATTAGAGCCCCCCATCCCAACAGTCTGTCCTGTCCCATTAGAGCCCCCCAGCACCAACAGTCTGTCCTGTTCCATTAGAGAGCCCCCCAGTCTCAACAGTCTGTCCTGTTCCATTAGAGAGCACCCCAGTCCCAACAGTCTGTCCTGTTCCATTAGAGAGCCCCCCAGTCCCAACAATCTGTCCTGATCCATTAGAGAGCCCCCCAGTCCCAACAGTCTGTCCTGTTCCATTAGAGAGCCCCCAGTCTCAACAGTCTGTCCTGTTCCATTAGAGCCCCCCAGTCTCAACAGTCTGTCCTGTTCCATTAGAGAGCCCCCCAGCATCAACAGTCTGTCCTGTTCCATTAGAAAGCCCCCCAGTCCCAACAGTCTGTCCTGTTCCATTAGAGAGCCCCCCAGTCTTAACAGTCTGTCCTGTTCCATTAGAGAGCCCCCCAGTCTCAACAGTCTGTCCTGTTCCATTAGAGAGCCCCCCACTCTCAACAGTCTGTCCTGTTCCATTAGAGAGCCCCCAAGTCTCAACAGTCTGTCATGTTCCATTAGAGCCCCCCAGTCCCAACAGTCTGTCATGTTCCATTAGAGAGACCCCCCAGCATCAACAGTCTGTCCTGTTCCATTAGAGAGCCCCCCAGTCTCAACAGTCTGTCCTGTTCCATTAGAGAGCCCCCCCAGTCTCAACAGTCTGTCATGTTCCATTAGAGAGCCCCCCAGTCTCAACAGTTTGTCCTGTTCCATTAGAGAGCCCCCCACTCTCAACAGTCTGTCCTGTTCCATTAGAGAGCCCCCCAGTCTCAACAGTCTGTCCTGTTCCATTAGAGCCCCCCAACACCAACAGTCTGTCCTGTTCCATTAGAGAGCCCCCCCAGTCTCAACAGTCTGTCATGTTCCATTAGAGCCCCCCAGTCTCAACAGTCTGTCCTGTTCCATTAGAGAGCCCCCCAGTCTCAACAGTCTGTCCTGTTCCATTAGAGAGCCCCCTCAGTCTCAACAGTCTGTCCTGTTCCATAAGAGAGCCCCCCAACATCAACAGTCTGTCCTGTTCCATTAGAGAGCCCCCCAGTCCCAACAGTCTGTCATGTTCTATTAGAGCCCCCCAGTCCCAACAGTCTGTCCTGTTCCATTAGAGCCCCCCAGTCTCAACAGACTGTCCTGTTCCATTAGAGAGCCCCCAGTCTCAACAGTCTGTCCTGTTCCATTAGAGCCCCCCAGTCTCAACAGTCTGTCCTGTTCCATTAGAGAGCCCCCCAGCATCAACAGTCTGTCCTGTTCCATTAGAGAGCCCCCCAGTCCCAACAGTCTGTCATGTTTTATTAGAGCCCCCCCAGTCTCAACAGTCTGTCCTGTTCCATTAGAGAGCCCCCCAGTCCCAACAGTCTGTCCTGTTCCATTAGAGAGCCCCCCAGTCCCAACAGTCTGTCCTGTTCCATTAGAGAGCCCCCCAGTCTCAACAGTCTGTCCTGTTCCATTAGAGAGCCCCCCAGTCTCAACAGTCTGTCCTGTTCCATTAGAGAGCCCCCCAGTCTCAACAGTCTGTCCTGTTCCATTAGAGCCCCCCAGCACCAACAGTCTGTCCTGTTCCATTAGAGAGCCCCCCCAGTCTCAACAGTCTGCCCTGTTCCATTAGAGCCCCCCAGCACCAACAGTCTGTCCTGTTCCATTAGAGAGCCCCCCCAGTCTCAACAGTCTGTCATGTTCCATTAGAGCCCCCCAGTCTCAACAGTCTGTCATGTTCCATTAGAGAGCCCCGCAGTCTCAACAGTCTGTCCTGTTCCATTAGAGAGCCCCCCAGTCTCAACAGTCTGTCCTGTTCCATTAGAGAGCCCCCCAGTCTCAACAGTCTGTCATGTTCCATTAGAGAGCCCCCCAGTCTCAACAGTCTGTCATGTTCCATTAGAGAGCCCCCCAGTCCCAACAGTCTGTCATGTTCTATTAGAGCCCCCCAGTCCCAACAGTCTGTCCTGTTCCATTAGAGCCCCCCAGTCTCAACAGACTGTCCTGTTCCATTAGAGAGCCCCCCAGTCTCAACAGTCTGTCCTGTTCCATTAGAGAGCCCCCCAGTCTCAACAGTCTGTCCTGTTCCATTAGAGAGCCCCCCAGCATCAACAGTCTGTCCTGTTCCATTAGAGAGCCCCCCAGTCTCAACAGTCTGTCCTGTTCCATTAGCGCCCCCCAGTCTCAACAGACTGTCCTGTCCATTAGAGAGCCCCCCAGTCTCAACAGACTGTCCTGTTCCATTAGAGCCCCCCAGGCTCAACAGTCTGTCCTGTTCCATTACAGCCCCCCAGTTCCAACAGTCTGTCCTGTTCCATTAGAGCCCCTCCAGTCTCAACAGTCTGTCATGTTCTATTAGAGCCCCCCAGCCCAACAGTCTGTCCTGTCCCATTAGAGCCCCCCAGCACCAACAGTCTGTCCTGTTCCATTAGAGAGCCCCCCAGTCTCAACAGTCTGTCATGTTCCATTAGAGAGCCCCCCAGTCTCAACAGTCTGTCATGTTCCATTAGAGAGCCCCCCCAGTCTCAACAGTCTGTCCTGTTCCATTAGAGAGCCCCCCAGTCTCAACAGTCTGTCATGTTCCATTAGAGAGCCCCCCAGTCTCAAAAGTCTGTCCTGTTCCTTTAGAGAGCCCCCCGGTCCCAACAGTCTGTCCTGCTCCATTAGAGCCCCCCAGTCTCAACAGTCTGTCCTGTTTCATTAGAGAGCCCCCCAGTCTCAACAGTCTGTCATGTTCCATTAGAGAGCCCCCCAGCATCAACAGTCTGTCCTGTTCCATTAGAGAGCCCCCCAGTTCCAACAGTCTGTCCTGTTCCATTAGAGCCCCCCAGTCTCAACAGTCTGTCATGTTCCATTACAGCCCCCCAGTTCCAACAGTCTGTCCTGTTCCATTAGAGCCCCTCCAGTCTCAACAGTCTGTCATGTTCTATTAGAGCCCCCCATCCCAACAGTCTGTCCTGTCCCATTAGAGCCCCCCAGCACCAACAGTCTGTCCTGTTCCATTAGAGAGCCCCCCAGTCTCAACAGTCTGTCCTGTTCCATTAGAGAGCACCCCAGTCCCAACAGTCTGTCCTGTTCCATTAGAGAGCCCCCCAGTCCCATCAATCTGTCCTGATCCATTAGAGAGCCCCCCAGTCCCAACAGTCTGTCCTGTTCCATTAGAGAGCCCCCAGTCTCAACAGTCTGTCCTGTTCCATTAGAGCCCCCCAGTCTCAACAGTTTGTCCTGTTCCATTAGAGAGCCCCCCAGCATCAACAGTCTGTCCTGTTCCATTAGAAAGCCCCCCAGTCCCAACAGTCTGTCCTGTTCCATTAGAGAGCCCCCCAGTCTTAACAGTCTGTCCTGTTCCATTAGAGAGCCCCCCAGTCTCAACAGTCTGTCCTGTTCCATTAGAGAGCCCCCCACTCTCAACAGTCTGTCCTGTTCCATTAGAGAGCCCCCAAGTCTCAACAGTCTGTCATGTTCCATTAGAGCCCCCCAGTCCCAACAGTCTGTCATGTTCCATTAGAGAGCCCCCCCAGCATCAACAGTCTGTCCTGTTCCATTAGAGAGCCCCCCAGTCTCAACAGTCTGTCCTGTTCCATTAGAGAGCCCCCCAGTCCCAACAGTCTGTCATGTTCTATTAGAGCCCCCCAGTCCCAACAGTCTGTCCTGTTCCATTAGAGCCCCCCAGTCTCAACAGACTGTCCTGTTCCATTAGAGAGCCCCCCCAGTCTCAACAGTCTGTCCTGTTCCATTAGAGAGCCCCCCAGTCTCAACAGTCTGTCCTGTTCCATTAGAGAGCCCCCCAGCATCAACAGTCTGTCCTGTTCCATTAGAGAGCCCCCCAGTCTCAACAGTCTGTCCTGTTCCATTAGCGCCCCCCAGTCTCAACAGACTGTCCTGTTCCATTAGAGAGCCCCCCAGTCTCAACAGACTGTCCTGTTCCATTAGAGCCCCCCAGGCTCAACAGTCTGTCCTGTTCCATTACAGCCCCCCAGTTCCAACAGTCTGTCCTGTTCCATTAGAGCCCCCCCAGTCTCAACAGTCTGTCATGTTCTATTAGAGCCCCCCAGCCCAACAGTCTGTCCTGTCCCATTAGAGCCCCCCAGCACCAACAGTCTGTCCTGTTCCATTAGAGAGCCCCCCAGTCTCAACAGTCTGTCATGTTCCATTAGAGAGCCCCCCAGTCTAAACAGTCTGTCATGTTCCATTAGAGAGCCCCCCAGTCTCAACAGTCTGTCCTGTTCCATTAGAGAGCCCCCCAGTCTCAACAGTCTGTCATGTTCCATTAGAGAGCCCCCCAGTCTCAACAGTCTGTCCTGTTCCTTTAGAGAGCCCCCCGGTCCCAACAGTCTGTCCTGCTCCATTAGAGCACCCCAGTCTCAACAGTCTGTCCTGTTTCATTAGAGAGCCCCCCAGTCTCAACAGTCTGTCATGTTCCATTAGAGAGCCCCCCAGCATCAACAGTCTGTCCTGTTCCATTAGAGAGCCCCCCAGTTCCAACAGTCTGTCCTGTTCCATTAGAGCCCCCCAGTCTCAACAGTCTGTCATGTTCCATTACAGCCCCCCAGTTCCAACAGTCTGTCCTGTTCCATTAGAGCCCCTCCAGTCTCAACAGTCTGTCATGTTCTATTAGAGCCCCCCCATCCCAACAGTCTGTCCTGTCCCATTAGAGCCCCCCAGCACCAACAGTCTGTCCTGTTCCATTAGAGAGCCCCCCAGTCTCAACAGTCTGTCCTGTTCCATTAGAGAGCACCCCAGTCCCAACAGTCTGTCCTGTTCCATTAGAGAGCCCCCCAGTCCCAACAATCTGTCCTGATCCATTAGAGAGCCCCCCAGTCCCAACAGTCTGTCCTGTTCCATTAGAGAGCCCCCAGTCTCAACAGTCTGTCCTGTTCCATTAGAGCCCCCCAGTCTCAACAGTTTGTCCTGTTCCATTAGAGAGCCCCCCAGCATCAACAGTCTGTCCTGTTCCATTAGAAAGCCCCCCAGTCCCAACAGTCTGTCCTGTTCCATTAGAGAGCCCCCCAGTCTTAACAGTCTGTCCTGTTCCATTAGAGAGCCCCCCAGTCTCAACAGTCTGTCCTGTTCCATTAGAGAGCCCCCCACTCTCAACAGTCTGTCCTGTTCCATTAGAGAGCCCCCAAGTCTCAACAGTCTGTCATGTTCCATTAGAGCCCCCCAGTCCCAACAGTCTGTCATGTTCCATTAGAGAGCCCCCTCAGCATCAACAGTCTGTCCTGTTCCATTAGAGAGCCCCCCAGTCTCAACAGTCTGTCCTGTTCCATTAGAGAGCCCCCCCAGTCTCAACAGTCTGTCATGTTCCATTAGAGAGCCCCCCAGTCTCAACAGTTTGTCCTGTTCCATTAGAGAGCCCCCCACTCTCAACAGTCTGTCCTGTTCCATTAGAGAGGCCCCCAGTCTCAACAGTCTGTCCTGTTCCATTAGAGCCCCCCAACACCAACAGTCTGTCCTGTTCCATTAGAGAGCCCCCCCAGTCTCAACAGTCTGTCATGTTCCATTAGAGCCCCCCAGTCTCAACAGTCTGTCCTGTTCCATTAGAGAGCCCCCCAGTCTCAACAGTCTGTCCTGTTCCATTAGAGAGCCCCCTCAGTCTCAACAGTCTGTCCTGTTCCATAAGAGAGCCCCCCAACATCAACAGTCTGTCCTGTTCCATTAGAGAGCCCCCCAGTCCCAACAGTCTGTCATGTTCTATTAGAGCCCCCCAGTCCCAACAGTCTGTCCTGTTCCATTAGAGCCCCCCAGTCTCAACAGACTGTCCTGTTCCATTAGAGAGCCCCCAGTCTCAACAGTCTGTCCTGTTCCATTAGAGCCCCCCAGTCTCAACAGTCTGTCCTGTTCCATTAGAGAGCCCCCCAGCATCAACAGTCTGTCCTGTTCCATTAGAGAGCCCCCCAGTCCCAACAGTCTGTCATGTTCTATTAGAGCCCCCCAGTCTCAACAGTCTGTCCTGTTCCATTAGAGAGCCCCCCAGTCCCAACAGTCTGTCCTGTTCCATTAGAGAGCCCCCCAGTCCCAACAGTCTGTCCTGTTCCATTAGAGAGCCCCCCAGTCTCAACAGTCTGTCCTGTTCCATTAGAGAGCCCCCCAGTCTCAACAGTCTGTCCTGTTCCATTAGAGAGCCCCCCAGTCTCAACAGTCTGTCCTGTTCCATTAGAGCCCCCCAGCACCAACAGTCTGTCCTGTTCCATTAGAGAGCCCCCCCAGTCTCAACAGTCTGCCCTGTTCCATTAGAGCCCCCCAGCACCAACAGTCTGTCCTGTTCCATTAGAGAGCCCCCCCAGTCTCAACAGTCTGTCATGTTCCATTAGAGCCCCCCAGTCTCAACAGTCTGTCATGTTCCATTAGAGAGCCCCGCAGTCTCAACAGTCTGTCCTGTTCCATTAGAGAGCCCCCCAGTCTCAACAGTCTGTCCTGTTCCATTAGAGAGCCCCCCAGTCTCAACAGTCTGTCATGTTCCATTAGAGAGCCCCCCAGTCTCAACAGTCTGTCATGTTCCATTAGAGAGCCCCCCAGTCCCAACAGTCTGTCATGTTCTATTAGAGCCCCCCAGTCCCAACAGTCTGTCCTGTTCCATTAGAGCCCCCCAGTCTCAACAGACTGTCCTGTTCCATTAGAGAGCCCCCCAGTCTCAACAGTCTGTCCTGTTCCATTAGAGAGCCCCCCCAGTCTCAACAGTCTGTCCTGTTCCATTAGAGAGCCCCCCAGCATCAACAGTCTGTCCTGTTCCATTAGAGAGCCCCCCAGTCTCAACAGTCTGTCCTGTTCCATTAGCGCCCCCCAGTCTCAACAGACTGTCCTGTTCCATTAGAGAGCCCCCCAGTCTCAACAGACTGTCCTGTTCCATTAGAGCCCCCCAGGCTCAACAGTCTGTCCTGTTCCATTACAGCCCCCCAGTTTCAACAGTCTGTCCTGTTCCATTAGAGCCCCTCCAGTCTCAACAGTCTGTCATGTTCTATTAGAGCCCCCCAGCCCAACAGTCTGTCCTGTCCCATTAGAGCCCCCCAGCACCAACAGTCTGTCCTGTTCCATTAGAGAGCCCCCCAGTCTCAACAGTCTGTCATGTTCCATTAGAGAGCCCCCCAGTCTCAACAGTCTGTCATGTTCCATTAGAGAGCCCCCCAGTCTCAACAGTCTGTCCTGTTCCATTAGAGAGCCCCCCAGTCTCAACAGTCTGTCATGTTCCATTAGAGAGCCCCCCAGTCTCAACAGTCTGTCCTGTTCCTTTAGAGAGCCCCCCCGGTCCCAACAGTCTGTCCTGCTCCATTAGAGCCCCCCAGTCTCAACAGTCTGTCCTGTTTCATTAGAGAGCCCCCCAGTCTCAACAGTCTGTCATGTTCCATTAGAGAGCCCCCCAGCATCAACAGTCTGTCCTGTTCCATTAGAGAGCCCCCCAGTTCCAACAGTCTGTCCTGTTCCATTAGAGCCCCCCAGTCTCAACAGTCTGTCATGTTCCATTACAGCCCCCCAGTTCCAACAGTCTGTCCTGTTCCATTAGAGCCCCTCCAGTCTCAACAGTCTGTCATGTTCTATTAGAGCCCCCCATCCCAACAGTCTGTCCTGTCCCATTAGAGCCCCCCAGCACCAACAGTCTGTCCTGTTCCATTAGAGAGCCCCCCAGTCTCAACAGTCTGTCCTGTTCCATTAGAGAGCACCCCAGTCCCAACAGTCTGTCCTGTTCCATTAGAGAGCCCCCCAGTCCCATCAATCTGTCCTGATCCATTAGAGAGCCCCCCAGTCCCAACAGTCTGTCCTGTTCCATTAGAGAGCCCCCAGTCTCAACAGTCTGTCCTGTTCCATTAGAGCCCCCCAGTCTCAACAGTTTGTCCTGTTCCATTAGAGAGCCCCCCAGCATCAACAGTCTGTCCTGTTCCATTAGAAAGCCCCCCAGTCCCAACAGTCTGTCCTGTTCCATTGGAGAGCCCCCCAGTCTTAACAGTCTGTCCTGTTCCATTAGAGAGCCCCCCAGTCTCAACAGTCTGTCCTGTTCCATTAGAGAGCCCCCCACTCTCAACAGTCTGTCCTGTTCCATTAGAGAGCCCCCAAGTCTCAACAGTCTGTCATGTTCCATTAGAGCCCCCCAGTCCCAACAGTCTGTCATGTTCCATTAGAGAGCCCCCCCAGCATCAACAGTCTGTCCTGTTCCATTAGAGAGCCCCCCAGTCTCAACAGTCTGTCCTGTTCCATTAGAGAGCCCCCCAGCACCAACAGTCTGTCCTGTTCCATTAGAGAGCCCCCCAGCATCAACAGTCTGTCCTGTTCCGTTAGAGCCCCCCAGCACCAACAGTCTGTCCTGTTCCATTAGAGCCCCCCAGTCTCAACAGTCTGTAATGTTCTATTAGAGCCCCTCAGCACCAACAGTCTGTCCTGTTCCATTAGAGAGCCCACCAGCATCAACAGTCTGTCCTGTTCCATTAGAGCCCCCCAGCATCAACAGTCTATCCTGTTCTATTAGAGCCCCCCAGCACCAACAGTCTGTCCTGTTCCATTAGAGAGCCCCCCAGCATCAACAGTCTGTCCTGTTCTATTAGAGCCCCCCAGCACCAACAGTCTGTCCTGTTCCATTAGAGAGCCCCCCAGCACCAACAGTCTGTCCTGTTCCATTAGAGAGCCCCCCAGAACCAACAGTCTGTCCTGTTCCATTAGAGAGCCCCCCAGCACCAACAGTCTGTCCTGTTCCATTAGAACCCCCCAGCATCAACAGTCTGTCCTGTTCCATTAGAGCCCCCCAGCATCAACAGTCTATCCTGTTCTATTAGAGAGCCCCCCAGCACAAACAGCCTGTCCTGTTCCATTAGAGCCCCCCAGTCCCAACAGTCTGTCATGTTCTATTAGAGAGGCCCCAGTCTCAACAGTCTGTCCTGTTCCATTAGAGCCCCACAGCACCAACAGTCTGTCCTGTTCCATTAGAGCCCCCCAGCATCAACAGTCTGTCCTGTTCCATTAGAGCCCCCCAGTCTCAACAGTCTGTCATGTTCTATTAGAGCCCCCCAGTCCCAACAGTCTGTCCTGTTCCATTAGAGCCCCCCAGCATCAACAGTCTGTCCTGTTCCATTAGAGCCCCCCAGTCTCAACAGTCTGTCCTGTTCCATTAGAGAGCCCCCCAGTTCCAACAGTCTATCCTGTTCCATTAGAGCCCCTCCAGTCACAACAGTCTGTCCTGTTCCATTAGAGCCCCCCAGTCTCAACAGTCTGTCCTTTTCTATTAGAGAGCCCCCCAGTCTCAACAGTCTGTCTTGTTCCATTAGAGCCCCCCAGTCTCAACAGTCTGTCCTGTTCAATTAGAGCCCCCCAGTTCCAACAGTCTGTCCTGTTCCATTAGAGCCCCCCAGTCTCAACAGTCTGTACTGTTCCATTACAGCCCCCCAGTTCCAACAGTCTGTCCTGTTCCATTAGAGCCCCCCAGCACCAACAGTCTGTCCTGTTCCATTAGAGAGCCCCCCAGCACCAACAGTCTGTCCTGTTCCATTAGAGAGCCCCCCCAGTCTCAACAGTCTGTCATGTTCCATTAGAGAGCCCCCCAGTTCCAACAGTCTTTCCTGTTCCATTAGAGCCCCCCAGTTCCAACAGTCTGTCTCGTTCCATTAGAGCATCTCCAGTCTCAACAGTCTGTCATGTTCCATTAGAGAGCCCCCCAGCATCAACAGTCTGTCCTGTTCCATTAGAGAGCCCCCCAGTTCCAACAGTCTGTCCTGTTCCATTAGAGCCCCCCAGCACCAACAGTCTGTCCTGTTCCATTAGAGAGCCCCCCAGCACCAACAGTCTGTCCTGTTCCATTAGATCCCCTCCAGTCTCAACAGTCTGTCATGTTCTATTAGAGCCCCCCAGCCCAACAGTCGGTCCTGTTCCATTAGAGCCCCCCAGCACCAACAGTCTGTCATGTTCCATTAGAGAGCCCCCCAGTCTCAAAAGTCTGTCATGTTCTATTAGAGCCCCCCAGTCCCAACAGTCTGTCCTGTTCCATTAGAGCCCCCCAGCACCAACAGTCTGTCATGTTCCATTAGAGCCCCCCAGCACCAACAGTCTGTCCTGTTCCATTAGAGCCCCCCAGTCTCAACAGTCTGTCATGTTCTATTAGAGCCCCCCAGTCTCAACAGTCTGTCCTGTTCCATTAGAGCCCCCCAGCACCAACAGTCTGTCCTGTTCCATTAGAGCCCCTCAGCACCAACAGTCTGTCCTGTTCCATTAGAGCCCCCCAGTCTCAACAGTCTGTCATGTTCTATTAGAGCCCCTCAGTCCCAACAATCTGTCCTGTTCCATTAGAGCCCCCCAGCATCAACAGTCTGTCATGTTCTATTAGAGCCCCCCCAGTCTCAACAGTCTGTCCTGTTCCATTAGAGCCCCCCAGTCCCAGCAGTCTGTCATGTTCCATTAGAGCCCCCCAGTCTCAACAGTCTGTCCTGTTCCATTAGAGAGCCCCCCCATTCCCAACAGTCTGTCATGTTCTATTAGAGCCCCCCAGTCCCAACAATCTGTCATGTTCCATTAGAGAGCCCCCCAGCACCAACAGTCTGTCCTGTTCCATTAGAGAGCCCCCATCCCCAACAGTAGGTCTGTTTTGTTTCTGATAGGTGGTTTATAAAGGAAGCAGCGAGTCGGAGACGGGAAGGGAGGACTCCTTGCTTCTTTCCTGCATCCAAGAGCAGCGGGACTGACTCACTGACAGACGCCTCTGCCAGTCAGCCAGCTGCAAAGTATCATAACAATATCTCTGTGGAATGCACTTGATGTTAGTACAGCTTGCATCCAGTACCTAAAATAAATGTGTTTAGTCTTAGAGTGCGTATCTGAACAGTTTTTGTAGGTTTCCCAGACAGATTAAGCCTAGTCCAGTTCTAAAAAACATTCTCAGTGGAGAATCTCTATTGAAAGAGCTTTTTAGTCCATGAGTATAGGCTTAATCTGTGTCTGAGAAATCTTTCTGGTTCATCTGCTGCAGCCCAGTGCTGTTCCACTTCCATAACATCCTCATCATCATCATCCTTCTACCTTATAGCAGAGGGTTGCCAGATTGGAGGGGGACTCCTCCCGAACAGCTCGGATCTCCGCGGCTGGCACCAGGGCAAAAACATCCTGCACAGTGGTGGCAGTGTCAGCCCAGAACTGGTCCCAGAAGGCATCGTCTGTGGCCTCCACTGGCTGTGAAAAATGCATGTATCTGCTTTTAGACTACATTTCCCACCACCCATTGGGCTCATCTAGGCTTGCTCCAATCGGACTAATGATAACCTATTACATTGGGTGTAAAAACAGCATGTATAACAGTGTCATAGAAAGCAATAGGGTAATGTAATGTAATGAATATCAAATCACACAACAAATGCATTCAGTATCAACAAATATATCAATAAGGATACTATGACATAAAGAGGGCTAGAATAATAGAAATAAACATATCATGAGAATAATGTCACCTCATTCTAATAAGTAGGTTTCATGTCAACACCAGTTAGCAGATGGGGCAACATAACAGCCTATCTCTTCCTATTTGCTGTTAGTCTATACAACATCAGGAAATATGAGCTGCTCTAATCTCTAATCACATAATAGTGCACCTGCCACATCAGTGGGCGGTGGGAGAAAGGACGCCTACGTCATTTGACCATCGAATAAGATATGTGTTATCGGTGATCTATAAGAATCCAAATAAAAAATGTAACATCTTAAACAACAAATACTCTACTTGGCTGAAAACTGTGCTGCCTGTTTCTCATGTCACCGATGATAAGGCCTGCAGAAGGGAGTTATGATCATGCAGACAGTGAATAGACAGTCTATTAAACAGCGAAAAGGGGGTATTTGGATATGCTATAGGTTTATGAGCCCACTTTTCATTTAATGCAGAAACATAATGCAAAATAGAAACACCCCAGAATAACAATAGGACAGAATAAGGCATATGAGAGATTTAAAACAGTAGCGTGTCACTGCTATCATTGCGGGGGATTTGATTATAACCTAACAAAACGCATGATCAAATACGCCAAGCATTTTATGACGTGCGGGAGATAATTAAAAAAAAATCAAATATCTCAATATAGACCTATGCATTGAATATCGACGGTCTATATGCAGCCCCTATCTTTTGTTTTCTAATAGAGCCCTTATCCTTCCTAGTGATATACAAACAGCTATTGCGCTCTTTCTGTGATCGCTATTTATACTCAAATATTTTCCTATTTCTCAGCGTTGGCCTATAATAAATATTTCAAAGGTACCCAACCTGTGTTTTGGTTGTGAGCTGTATCACTGCTTTCCTGAAGTTCAGTTTAGAATCGGTGTTACCCATTTTGATATTCCTTTATATACTACAGCGTTGTTGATGCCGCGAATCCCTACTAATCTTGTTCACCTCTATCCTCCGCTTGAGTCACTCGCGGAGGCGTTGTTACGTCACTGGTTGGCTAGCCTTTTACACTGGGCTCGAAACTTCCGGGTTCTTCAAGAGTACAATAATCACTATGCCTATCACAAGGTAAAATGTAATACATATTATACAGGGAACCCTTGCACCTGGTATAATATCATAATATTGTAGGGTTATCTTTTTTAAAATATATTAATGGAATGCAATTTAAAATACAACAATGCGGGGTTTTCTTCTATACAATCTCTTTGATTGAAATCACTGTTACAATATTGATATAATTGGTTATAATATACATGATTGTAACAATAAGATATAGTAACATTGTATCAACCATTGTATCAGTGTCTGTACTGGTTGTGGACCGAACCGGACCGGTAACAGCGACACCATGTGGTAGCTCTAGCCAACGTTCTGTCTTTACTGCGCAGACGCGGTGTGATGTAAACAGCAGAGGCTCGTGAGGTAGCTAGCTAGCTACATAGATGTTGGAGCGTGGATACCGGCGATATTGTTGAAATGTAGCTTTCAATCAATGTATTTGTCTTTCTTTACCACAAATCGCATTGTCTAGCAGGAGAATCTGACCTGTGAGACACTTATCTACACCGAGGATACCTCCTTTTGTTGTTTTGATCAGTGAATCGAGAAGGCTAACGTTACTGTAGCTAGCAAGTTAACGTTAGACAGCATAGTTTGGGTCCTTGCAACGTTGAGCTTCAAAGCTCGAATGTAAGGGCGGGTTTCTTTCTCTCACATTGTTTACATGTTAGCTAACTTTAGATAGCTATCAACCTAACGTGACCGTCTTGCTAGCTTAGTTAGTCTGTCAACTGTCGTTTTGCTAGCCATGATTTGACTTCGAAAACAGCAGGTATACCATTATGATATTGATTTGGTGCTTTGACTGTTTGCTAGTTTCAAGCTAAACAGCTTAGCTGGTAATAAAGTAGTTTAAATGTCGTGTTTGGGTGATGTCGCCAACCGTCTGTCTGTCCCTGTATGTTAGTTAGAGGTATATTCGACACGCTGGTTTCATGGCACTTAAAATACCAACATAATGTATTTTAGCTGGCTTGTAACAACTGCGTGGGACACTCGCTAGATCGCTAATGAATTAGCTTGCTGAGCCGTAAACGTAATCAAACTGTGAGTAGCCTAGGCCGGAAACAGTGACGGTGAAAAACAACTCGTCACAGCAGCCTAACGTTATATTGACCACGACACGTAACCAGCTGCAAGGCCTGTCATTAGGACAATACAATCAATACATGTTAACTGAAAACAGGTGAGTTCGTTGCATTGTTTATCTGCATGCTACTTGCACTGGCTGGCATGTATATTGTATCTTAGACTCTAATGTGTTTGTCTTTCAACCCCTTTATAAGGAAACGCCAGCGGAGTGGTGGGGAAGAGGAGAATGGCCAGCTGGTGCCTAAGGTCAAAAGGTCGAGCAGAGGAGCTAACCCCCTCTCTCCTGAGCTGGGCCGGGACGCCTGGGACTCGGAGGTACGTACGAGCACCAATGCCAAGAGACATTACATTTTCAATATCGTGTGAATCTCCCCAACAGTCCATTGTCAGCTAGGGGTAACGGCAGCCTAGTGTCAGCCTACTCTTAGGCAGAAGTTCCCTTCCTGTACTTTCACTAACAGTGCCATTGGGCCTACCGCTGTTACACTTGAGACGTGTTGCTAAAATGGTTAACCTACTGTGTGTGTCGTTGTCGACAGACACTGAATGAGGAAACCATAGTCAGTCAGTAGTGTTTTTGCTAATGCTTGAATGCCACTATCTCCTCATCTCCTCATCCAGTTGTCCAACAGTGAGAGCAGAGGGATCAGCAGTCCGGACCATGCGGTGGGGAGCAGCAGCAGTAGCCAGTGTGCTGTGGACAGCCTCAGTGGGGCCCAACCCTACGCCCCTGGCCCATGTAGTCCCCTCAGCTCGGCTCTCTCCTCAGAGCTAGCTGACCCCACTAACCTGGTCTCATACCACCAAATCAACCGCATCCTACGAGAGGCCCACTTTGAGAGTCTGCAGTGCCGAGGCCACCCCAGAGATGCATGATGATTCCCACCATTCCAGCCATGCCGCTGGGGCAGGAGAGGACCGACCACAACCTGGGCATGTCCGGCGCATTACATGGTGGATCAGTCACTCTACTACCCCTCTACATGTCCAGTTTCCATAACATCACAGCAGCTCTATGCTGTCTGCGTATCGTTGGATGGAGACTAGCTTGTCCAGGCCTGCTGTATTATTGAAACTTGGCAATCCATTTAGAATGTAAAAAGAAACCTGTTCATATTGTTGGCAATAATAACTGTTTGATCCAATTGGGAATATCCTGACCTGTGACTCTCTTTTTGTTGTTCCGGACCAGTCTGGGTTACGTGCTGCATAGGACCAGTCTGGGTTACATGCTGCATAGGACCAGTCTGGGTTACATGCTGCATAGGACCAGTCTGGGTTACATGCTGCATAGGACCAGACTGGGTTACATGCTGCATAGGACCAGTCTGGGTTACATGCTGCATAGGACCAGTCTGGGTTACATGCTGCATAGGACCAGTCTGGGTTTCATGCTGCATAGGACCAGTCTGGGTTACATGCTGCATAGGACCAGTCTGGGTTACATGCTGCATAGTGAGTGATTTTTCTTTTTTTCTTTTTTAAAATATATTTTTTAACCATATATCCATTTAAATCCATGTTTTTAGTTGTCCGACGTGGTTTTATGGATGTTTGAGAGTGAAATTGGAGGGGCTGCAGGAACTTCGTGTCTGTACAGGGTTACTAGGGTTTAGGGTCTGTGTAGGGTTTACTGGGGTTTAGGGTCTGTGTAGGGTTTACTGGGGTTTGGGTAGTCATATACTGAATGAAATCTGCACTATGTAGGCTACGGTATGCAGGTGTACTGTATGTGAATCAATAACAGAGGATTTGTTTGCTTCCACACTTTATAGGGGGCTAACAATCACGCACTCTAACTATCCAGGGTTTTATTTATTAGGTACCAAATGGAAGAAAATCGACTGAAAAAGGGGAATGCCTGGACTTGTCCATAAAAATCACTTGTTTAAATCTGATTTCACAATGTTTTACTACAGTGTGCCCTACTGAACAGGACCAAGGGTCATAGTGCAACTTAATCAGGAAAATGTTCACCTACCCCAGTAATGAAGAAGGGACCTTGGCTCTGACTGAGCATGTATAAAAATGCACTGTAACCTCTGTTTTGTGACCTGTTTTTGGAGGGGCTTTGCAAACAGCTTTACTACCCAAACACCTCTTATCAAGAAGACCTTCCCTCAGCCCAGTCTTGTTAGCGGTGTGGTTGAAGCCACTGAAACTGGCCTAGCTGCAAAACAAACCCACTTGAATCCAGCTGGATGGTTGCTGTATGATCCAGTCTGAATCCAGCTGGATGGTTGCTGTATGATCCAGTCTGAATCCAGCTGGATGGTTGCTGTATGATCCAGTCTGAATCAAACTGGATGGTTACGGCATGATCCAATCTGAATCTAGCTGGATGGTTGCGGCATGATCCAGTCTGAATCCAGCTGGATGGTTGCGGCATGATCCAATCTGAATCTAGCTGGATGGTTGCGGCATGATCCAGTCTGAATCCAGCTGGATGGTTGCGGCATGATCCGATCTGAATCCAGCTGGATGGTTACGGTAGGATCCAGCCTGAATCCAGCTGGATGGTTGCGGTAGGATCCAGTCTCTGTGAACATCCAGGTATTTAAAGCAACGACCATAAGGCTGTGTGTTTTCACAGGCCCCTTTCCCCCAAAGTTGGATTCTCTGTCCTCTTCGTGGGGGAGGAGCACCACTGTCCCTCTTTCAGTCAAGACTGGGTTTAGTGTTCTATCAGAATATATGGTTTATTTTTATTATTATTTTTTGTATTAAGAATTTGTACATGACATCTTACCTGCCATTGAAGTTTTGGATTTGATTTAGTTTTTTTAATTCACCTACATTTGAAAATAAAGATGTTTTGAAACAGGTTTGTGTTGTATCTTTGAACCTTAGCCTGATTTTTCAAGAGATGTGTCCCCTTGTCATTTGAATTTTTTTATTTAACCTTTTATTAAATATTGTATAAAACAATTAATTTGTAGATCTATCAGCACAGTATGTTTGTATGGTAGCTATCCAGCCAGTGTTAGTGAATTATAGGATCTGTGATGTCTACTTCCTCCTCCCAATCTGAGAGTAATGAATGACTCCCTATGAACTGCAGCCTAGTGTTAATGAGATATGACCTGTGTTAGGATCTGCAGCCCAGTGTTAATGAGATATGACCTGTGTTAGACTGCAGCCCAGTGTTAATGAGATATGACCTGTGTTAGACTGCAGCCCAGTGTTAATGAGATATGACCTGTGTTAGGATCTGCAGCCCAGTGTTAATGAGATATGACCTGTGTTAGGATCTGCAGCCCAGCGTTAATGAGATATGACCTGTGTTAGACTGCAGCCCAGTGTTAATGAGATATGACCTGTGTTAGGATCTGCAGCCCAGTGTTAATGAGATATGACCTGTGTTAGACTGCAGCCCAGTGTTAATGAGACATGACCTGTGTTAGACTGCAGCCCAGTGTTAATGAGATGTGTGTTAGGTTCTGCAGCCCAGCGTTAATGAGATATGACCTGTGTTAGACTGCAGCCCAGCATTCATGAGATATGATCTGTGTTAGGCTCTGCAGCCCAACGTTAATGAGATATGACCTGTGTTAGACTGCAGCCCAGCGTTAAGGAGATATGACCTGTGTTAGACTGCAGCCCAGCGTTAATGAGATATTACCTGTGTTAGGCACTGCAGCCCAGTGTTAATGAGATATGACCTGTGTTAGGCTCTGCAGCCCAGCGTTAATGAGATATGACCTGTGTTAGACTGCAGCCCAGTGTTAATGAGATATGACCTGTGTTAGGCTCTGCAGCCCAGCGTTAATGAGATCTGACCTGTGTTAGACTGCAGCCCAGCGTTAATGAGATATGACCTGTGTTAATGAGATATGTGTGTTAGGCTCTGCAGCCCAGCGTTAATGAGATCTGACCTGTGTTAGACTGCAGCCCAGCGTTAATGAGATATGACCTGTGTTAGGCTCTGCAGCCCAGCGTTAATGAGATATGACCTGTGTTAGACTGCAGCCCAGCGTTAATGAGATATGACCTGTGTTAGGCTCTGCAGCCCAGTGTTAATGAGATATGACCTGTGTTAGACTGCAGCCCAGTGTTAATGAGATATGACCTGTGTTAGGCTCTGCAGCCCAGTGTTAATGAGATATGACCTGTGTTAGACTGCAGCCCAGTGTTAATGAGATATGACCTGTGTTAGGCTCTGCAGCCCAGTGTTAATGAGATATGACCTGTGTTAGACTGCAGCCCAGCGTTAATGACATATGCCCTGTGTTAGGCACTGCAGCCCAGTGTTAATGAGATATGACCTGTGTTAGACTGCAGCCCAGCGTTAATGAGATCTGACCTGTGTTAGGCACTGCAGCCCAGCGTTAATGAGATCTGACCTGTGTTAGACTGCAGCCCAGTGTTAATGAGATATGACCTGTGTTAGGCTCTGCAGCCCAGCGTTAATGAGATCTGACCTGTGTTAGGCTCTGCAGCCCAGCGTTAATGAGATATGACCTGTGTTAGGCTCTGCAGCCCAGCGTTAATGAGATCTGACCCGTGTTAGGCTCTGCAGCCCAGTGTTAATGAGATATGACCTGTGTTAGGCTCTGCAGCCCAGCGTTAATGAGATCTGACCCGTGTTAGGCTCTGCAGCCCAGCGTTAATGAGATATGACCTGTGTTAGGCTCTGCAGCCCAGCGTTAATGAGATATGACCTGTGTTAGACTGCAGCCCAGCGTTAATGAGATATTACCTGTGTTAGGCACTGCAGCCCAGTGTTAATGAGATATGACTTGTGTTAGACTGCAGCCCAGCGTTAATGAGATCTGACCTGTGTTAGACTGCAGCCCAGTGTTAATGAGATATGACCTGTGTTAGACTGCAGCCCAGCGTTAATGAGATCTGACCTGTGTTAGACTGCAGCCCAGCGTTAATGAGATATGACCTGTGTTTGGCTCTCCAGCCCAGCGTTAATGAGATATGACCTGTGTTAGACTGCAGCCCAGCGTTAATGAGATATGACCTGTGTTAGGCTCTGCAGCCCAGTGTTAATGAGATATGACCTGTGTTAGGCTCTGCAGCCCAGTGTTAATGAGATATGACCTGTGTTAGGCTCTGCAGCCCAACGTTAATGAGATCTGACCTGTGTTAGGCTCTGCAGCTCAGCATTAATGAGATGTGACCTGTTAGAGGAATGGTGGTGAAAGATCCCTTTAATGAGATGTGACCTGTTAGAGGAATGCTGGTGAAAGATCCCTTTAATGAGATGTGACCTGTTAGAGGAATGGTGGTGAAGATCCCTTTAATGAGATGTGACCTGTTAGAGGAATGGTGGTGAAAGAATCCCTTTAATGAGATGTGACCTGTTAGAGGAATGGTGGTGAAAGATCCCTTTAATGAGATGTGACCTGTTAGAGGAATGGTGGTGAAAGATCCCTTTAATGAGATGTGACCTGTTAGAGGAATGGTGGTGAAAGATCCCTTTAATGAGATGTGACCTGTTAGAGGAATGGTGGTGAAAGATCCCTTTAATGAGATGTGACCTGTGTTGGAGGAGGAGCGCTGAATTGATCCCTTTAATTAGTCCCATCATTGTCTTGTCTCAGACCCATTTTAACAGATTACATACATTAATGCATCCCACGTAACCAGGGCTACCTCCTACTGGAAGTCCTCATTACCAGTGAGCCTAAAATGTCCTATGCTTCCCATGTCCTCATAAGGAAAGGATGGATGTGTCAATGATAACCCATGATTAGTTATCTGTTGGGAGGACAGTTGGTGCCCCAGGATGTGTTCATTAGGGCATGCAACGGAAATCATTTTGCAACAGAAAATTACAATTTCTTAACAGATAAGTCCAGGTAGTCCCTGCTTAGGCCTCCTAGGCCATGCCTCTAACTCATTATCATGGCAAATTCTGCCAGAAAAAAGACATAGGACTAAAAACGAGAGAGGCAAGGGTATTTTTTCAACACACAAGATGGTCTTAAGCAGAATTTTGTCCTGAGTGGGAAAGCTCATTTATCCTATAGGCCTGGGCAAACCGAAACAATATATTAAAATATTTTTTTACCTTGTTCTTTCCAGAACAGTTCCAGCAGCTATGGTAGATGGATAACTATGCCAACTCAGTTTAGCCCGGCTTGGGATGGTTTGATTCGGTATGGCCCTATAGTGTGAAATTGAATCAGGTGTTCCATTTCTAAAACAAGCATCACATTCCATTTAAGCTAATTTCGGTGCTAATTAATGTAGACGTGGCAAAATGCTCGCATCCAGCATCTTGAATAAAAAATCTAGTAAGTCTTTAATTGAATTGTTGATCTTTATTTAGAAATCAAGACCTTACTTAGAAAGCAATTACATTTATTTGGACAATGAAAACGATAAGGAGTGTCCTGGCTGATTGCCAGTGTTGTAAATGACAAACTGATACAGGAAGCTAAGGAATAGACAGGCCATAGAGAAGGAGTGTGTGTGTGTGTGTGTGTGTGTGTGTGTGAGTGTGTGTGTGTGTGTGTGTTAACCTTGACTCTTTCTTTAGCAAGGCAGGCTAGACCAGACGGTGTTTACTTCCTGGCCGTCTCTGAGGAATGTCTAGTCGAAGACAAACCTCACACCCTTGATCCCTGTTCACACATTGATTATTAAACAGCACTAATGTTCCTCACCACTAGATGGTGACAGTCTCTGAGAATTAAATGAAGTACCTTGGAACGGAAAGACTTCCTGTATGAATGATTTCAGCTCTGTGAGTGTCAGAGAATTCTTGGTTTGTGATGCACTTTAAAAAGAATGCACTGAATCGACTACATATATTTGCTTCGAATCCCTGTTCACACACACATACACACGCCAGTGGAGGCTGATGATGGGAGGACAGGCTCATAATAATGTCTGGAACGGAGTGAATGGAATGGCATCAAACACATGGAAACCATGGAAACCATTCCAGCCAGTCCTCTCCAGCCATTATTATGAGCCTGTCCTCCCTAATTCATGCACCACCAACCTCCTGATATACACGCACAGCACATAAAGGTGGGTGTCTGTGATGAATGGCTTATATCATTCGTGCAGAGGGGAAAGAGGCAGTTCAAATCAACTGTCCTTGTTCTGGGTTCGATGTATATGCACACATTCGTACATTTTTTACTATGGCCAGCAGAATCTGGGTTAGGGCCAATTCCTTGTTTTCATTTGTCCTCTGCAAAAACGTCTCTAACTCATCCAAATCAGTCAGAGGAATTGAACTCCAAACAGTTCATTGGAATGTTTTTACCATGGTTTTGTTGGTGAAATGTCATTATTTGTCTTTGTAGTCTGAAGGATTTGGCCTCCATTAGCAAGACTTATAGACATGTTGAGAGAGACGTGGTCTTGCTCCCATATCGTCTGTCCTCGTAGAGCTGCGACTGGCTGTAGTGGTGGGAGACAGAGAGTTTATCTAGTCGCCCTCCCTCCCTCTCTATGCAACACCGGGGTGAAATGTGTTTGGGCAGCTGTTTCTGTTGGCTGGCATGAGATGGTCATTGGGCTGGCATATACAGCCCTGGGTCTCCCATCTACCATATTGGCCAACACAAACATCTGCTCTACCCTCCCAATACATACATACATACATACACACACACACACACACACACACACACACACACACACACACACACACACACACACACACACACACACACACACACACACACACACACACACACACACACACACACACACACACACACACACACACACACACACACACACACACACACACACACACACACACACACACACACACCAAAAAGGCAAAGTCTTCCCACTCCCCTGCACCTCTGCCCATCCCAAAAATATATGACCCAGTAGCCAGTGGAGTTAGCAGTGACCCAGTGGCTTATGGCAGGGCATTGGAACAGAACCACAATGGGGATGCAGAGGAATATGATGACAGGTAGAAGAGAAGAGAGTAAAGTGATATAGAATAAGTCAGGTTTAAGGTCCCCCTCCCTCCTTTCCTCAACAAACAGCTCTACCATTAAGACCAGCGCCATGTTGAGTGATGGGACAATCTCAGGGTGCAGTCAGGAAGTCCACGTGCTGGACCAGCCAGGTTTTAGGTTTATACAAGGGTTTATTTCACAGACTGTGGGCTTAACATGCTGCCTAAGTGGCAGACAAAGACAGTCACCACCATCATAGCAGAGTAAAGTAAGCAAACAGCCCCCCACATGTTCTATAGTGTACTGTCTGTGTCTTCAGTGGTAATGCTCCCTCCAGCGAATCTTGAGTGCTGAGTTACCAGCGGTCCGAGCCTCAGTGTGCTTGGGTCAGTGTCTGTGACTTTATGGTCTCTCCTTAATTAATTTCACACAAAATGCAACAGAGACAATCTACAGTAGACTGTTTTCCAAGCGGAGCAAAGCCCACAGTCCAGGCTCTCTGCTAATCAATCACAATAAAAGATTCACCCCCAAAAGGGGAAGAAAAGCATAGTGGACCTTTTTGTTTCACAGTGCTCTGGCTGAATCGCCGACCAGAGCTTATCTCATCCTCTGTGTATGTTCAGGCATTCTTGGTGTGATATAGCTTGATGTTAAATGTTTTGTGATTTTCAGGACCAAGACCCCCACTCCAGAGAGCCGGTCCTTATTCTAGGCAAGCAGAACTGTAGTTGTTTATACAGGAGAACTGTAGTGGTTTATACAGGAGAACTGTAGTGGTTTACACAGGATGTGTGTATAATGGATGTTTAGGAGTGGCTGGCTAGAACATGAACTCACAGCACCAGTATATAGGTTGCTGTTTAAATGGGGCCTATTAGGAGAATGGGAACAGTGCTGCTCTTAGCGACTGCACTCAGGCCTATTAGTCAGTCCACCCAACGACGGCAGCCAGACTGCAGCTCCAACCGCCTCCCATCTTATCTCTAGCCACACTGATGACCTGCCACACTGATGACCTGCCACACTGATGACCTGCCACACTGATGACCTTCCCCACTGATGACCTGCCACAATGATGATCTGCCACACTGGCATGTTTCATCAGGAGAGGAGTCCTATGGCTGGCTCCTCTCACAACAAGACCACATAATGCCTGGCTCCTCTCACAACAAGACCCTGTAATGCCTGGCTCCTCTTAAAATAAGACCCCGTAATGCCTGGCTCCTCTGACAACAAGACCCTG
This sequence comes from Salmo trutta, assembly GCF_901001165.1. Lineage (NCBI taxonomy): Eukaryota > Metazoa > Chordata > Actinopteri > Salmoniformes > Salmonidae > Salmo > Salmo trutta. The sequence goes on along the minus strand of NC_042957.1, from coordinate 73,956,521 downwards.
TAATGCCTGGCTCCTCTCACAACAAGACCCTGTAATGCCTGGCTCCTCTGACAACAAGACCCCGTAATGCCTGGCTCCTCTCACAACAAGACCCTGTAATGCCTGGCTCCTCTTACAACAAGACCCCGTAATACCTGGCTACTCTGACAACAAGACCCTGTAATGCCTGGCTCCTCTGACAACAAGAACCCATAATTCCTGGCTCCTCTCACAACAAGACCCCATAATGCCTGGCTCCTCTGACAACAAGACGCTGTAATGCCTGGCTCCTCTCACAACAAGACCCTGTAATGCCTGGCTCCCTTCACAACAAGACCCTGTAATGCCTGGCTCCTCTCACAACAAGACCCCATAATGCCTGGCTCCTCTCACAACAAGACCCTGTAATGCCTGGCTCCCTTCACAACAAGACCCTGTAATGCCTGGCTCCTCTCACAACAAGACGCTGTAATGCCTGGCTCCTCTCACAACAAGACGCTGTAATGCCTGGCTCCTCTCACAACAAGACCCTGTAATGCCTGGCTCCTCTCACAACAAGACCCTGTAATGTCTGGCTCCTCTCACAACAAGACGCTGTAATGCCTGGCTCTTCTCACAACAAGACCCTGTAATGCCTGGCTCCCTTCACAACAAGACCCTGTAATGCCTGGCTCCTCTCACAACAAGACCCCATAATGCCTGGCTCCTCTCACAACAAGACCCTGTAATGCCTGGCTCCTCTCACAACAAGACCCTGTAATGCCTGGCTCCTCTCACAACAAGATCTTGTAATGCCTGGCTCCTCTCACAACAAGACCATGTAATGCCTGGCTCCTCTATCAACAAGACCCTGTAATGCCTGGCTCCTCTCACAACAATACCCTGTAATGCCTGGCTCCTCTCACAACAAGACGCTGTAATGACTGGCTCCTCTCACAACAAGACCCTGTAATGCCTGGCTGCTCTCACAACAAGACACTGTAATGCTTGGCTCCTCTCACAACAAGACCCCGTAATGCCTGGCTCCTCTCACAACAAGACCCCGTAATGCCTGGCTCCTCTCACAAAAAGACGCCATAATGCCTGGCTCCTCTCACAACAAGACCCTGTAATGCCTGGCTCCTCTCACAACAAGACCCCGTAATGCCTGGCTCCTCTCACAACAAGACCCTGTAATGCCTGGCTCCCTTAACAACAAGACCCTGTAATGCCTGGCTCCTCTCACAACAAGACGCTGTAATGCCTGGCTCCTCTCACAACAAGACGCTGTAATGCCTGGCTCCTCTGACAACAAGACTCTGTAATGCCTGGCTCCTCTCACAACAAGACCCTGTAATGCCTGGCTCCTCTCACAACAAGACCCTGTAATATTTGGCTCCTCTCACAACAAGACCCTGTAATGCCTGGCTCCTCTCTCAACAAGACACTGTAATGCCTGGCTCCTCTCACAACAAGACCCTGTAATGCCTGGCTCCTCTCACAACAAGACCCCGTAATGCCTGGCTCCTCTCACAACAAGACCCTGTAATGCCTGGCTCCCTTAACAACAAGACCCTGTAATGCCTGGCTCCTCTCACAACAAGACGCTGTAATGCCTGGCTCCTCTCACAACAAGACGCTGTAATGCCTGGCTCCTCTGACAACAAGACTCTGTAATGCCTGGCTCCTCTCACAACAAGACCCTGTAATGCCTGGCTCCTCTCACAACAAGACCCTGTAATATCTGGCTCCTCTCACAACAAGACCCTGTAATGCCTGGCTCCTCTCTCAACAAGACACTGTAATGCCTGGCTCCTCTCATAACAAGACCCTGTAATGCCTGGCTCCTCTCACAACAAGACCCCATAATGCCTGGCTCCTCTCACAACAAGACCCTGTAATGCCTGGCTCCTCTGACAACAAGACCCTGTAATGCCTGGCTCCTCTCACAACAAGACCCCATAATGCATGGCTCCCCTCACAACAAGACCCTGTAATGCCTGGCTCCTCTGACAACAAGACCCTGTAATGCCTGGCTCCTCTCACAACAAGACCCTGTAATGCCTGGCTCCTCTCACAACAAGACGCTGTAATGCCTGGCTCCTCTCACAACAAGACCCTGTAATGCCTGGCTCCCTTCACAACAATACCCTGTAATGCCTGGCTCCTCTCACAACAAGACCCCATAATGCCTGCCTCCTCTCACAACAAGACCCTGTAATGCCTGGCTCCTCTCACAACAAGACCCTGTAATGCCTGGCTCCCCTCACAACAAGACCTTGTAATGCCTGGCTCCTCTCACAACAAGACACTGTAATGCCTGGCTCCTCTCGCAACAAGACCCTGTAATGCCTGGCTCCTCTCACAACAAGACCCTGTAATTCCTGGCTCCTCTCACAACAAGACCCCATAATGCCTGGCTCCTCTCACAACAAGACCCTGTAATGCCTGGCTCCTCTGACAACAAGACCCTGTAATGCCTGGTTCCTCTCACAACAAGACCCCATAATGCATGGCTCCCCTCACAACAAGACCCTGTAATGCCTGGCTCCTCTGACAACAAGACCATGTAATGCCTGGCTCCTCTCACAACAAGACCCTGTAATGCCTGGCTCCTCTCACAACAAGACCCTGTAATGCCTGGCTCCTCTCACAACAAGACCCCATAATGCATGGCTCCTCTCACAACAAGACCCTGTAATGCCTGGCTCCTCTCACAACAAGACCCTGTAATGCCTGGTTCCTCTGACAACAAGACCCTGTAATGCCTGGCTCCTCTCACAACAAGACCCCATAATGCCTGGCTCCTCTGACAACAAGACCCTGTAATTCCTGGTTCCTCTCACAACAAGACCCCATAATGCCTGGCTCCTCTGACAACAAGACCCTGTAATGCCTGGCTCCTCTCACAACAAGACCCTGTAATGCCTGGCTGCTCTCACAACAAGACCCCATAATGCCTGGCTCCTCTCACAAGAAGACCCTGTAATGCCTGGCTCCTCTCACAACAAGACCCTGTAATGCCTGGCTCCTCTCACAACAAGACCCCATAATGCCTGGCTCCTCTGACAATAAGACCCCATAATGCCTGGCTCCTCTCAAAACAAGACCTTGTAATGCCTGGCTCCTCTCACAACAAGACCCTGTAATGCCTGGCACCTCTCACAACAAGACCCTGTAATCCCTGGCTCCTCTGACAACAAGACCCTGTAATGCCTGGCTCCTCTCACAACAAGACCCTGTAATGCCTGGCTCCTCTCACAACAAGACCCCGTAATACCTGGCTCCTCTGACAACAAGACCCCATAATGCCTGGCTCCTCTTACAACAAGACCCTGTAATGCCTGGCTGCTCTCACAACAAGACCCCATAGTGCCTGGCTCCTCTCACAACAAGACCCTGTAATGCCTGGCTCCTCTCACAACAAGACCCCATAATGCCTGGCTCCTCTCACAACAAGACCCCATAATGCCTGGCTCCTCTCACAACAAGACCAAACAGAGCCTGCCACCGGGGTGCAATTTGTTGCATTTGGACCATAGCTGTCAGGAAGAGATATGCCCTCACATAATTAGCCACTCGTAATCTCCTCCATCCCCCTGTTTTACCGTAATTGAACCAACTGGCCGCCAACGCCATCAATAGCTGAGCTCATCGCCAAATTAATAAAACCTGTGCCAGGCCCAAATGCTTGCCCGAATTAGAGCTTGCCTGGTGTGACTGTCTGGACTCTGTCCAGCATGGTGTGACAGTCCGGACTCTGTCCAGCATGGTGTGACTGTCCGGACGACAGGATGGTGTGACTGTCTAGACTCCAGCATGGTGTGACGGTCTAGACTCCAGCATGGTGTGACTGTCTAGACACCAGCGTGTTGTGACGGTCTAGACTCCAGCATGTTGTGACAGTCTAGACTCCAGCATGGTGTGACGGTCTAGACTCCAGCATGGTGTGACGGTCTAGACTCCAGCATGGCGTGACGGTCTAGACACCAGCATGGCGTGACGGTCTAGACTCCAGCATGGTGTTACGGTCTAGACTCCAGCATGGTGTGACGGTCTAGACTCCAGCATGGTGTGACGGTCTAGACTCCAGCATGGTGTGACGGTCTAGACTCCAGCATGGTGTGACGGTCTAGACTCCAGCATGGTGTGATGGTCTAGACTCCAGCATGGTGTGACGGTCTAGACTAAAGCATGGTGTGACGGTCTAGACTCCAGCATGGTGTGACGGTCTAGTCTCCAGCATGGTGTGACTGTCTAGACACCAGCGTGTTGTGACGGTCTAGACTCCAGCATGTTGTGACGGTCTAGACTCCAGCATGGTGTGACGGTCTAGACTCCAGCATGGTGTGACGGTCTAGACTCCAGCATGGCGTGACGGTCTAGACACCAGCATGGCGTGACGGTCTAGACTCCAGCATGGTGTTACGGTCTAGACTCCAGCATGGTGTGACGGTCTAGACTCCAGCATGGTGTGACGGTCTAGACTCCAGCATGGTGTGACGGTCTAGACTCCAGCATGGTGTGACGGTCTAGACTCCAGCATGGTGTGACGGTCTAGACTAAAGCATGGTGTGACGGTCTAGACTCCAGCATGGTGTGACGGTCTAGACTAAAGCATGGTGTGACTGTCTAGATTCCAGCATGGTGTGAATGTCTAGATTCCAGCATGGTGTGACCGTCTAGACTCCAGCATGGTGTGACGGTCTAGACTAAAGCATGGTGTGACTGTCTAGACTCCAGCATGGTGTGACTGTCTAGATTCCAGCATGGTGTGACTGTCTAGACTCCAGCATGGTGTGACGGTCTAGACTCCAGCATGGTGTGACGGTCTAGACTCCAGCACGGTGTGACTGTCTAGACTCCAGCATGGTGTGACAGTCTAGATTCCAGCATGGTGTGACGGTCTACACTCCAGCATGGTGTGACGGTCTAGACTCTAAACTCCAGCATGGTGTGACGGTCTAGACTCCAGCATGGCGTGACGGTCTAGACTCCAGCATGGTGTGACTGTCTAGACTCCAGAGTGGCGTGACGGTCCTAGACTCCAGCATGGTGTGACTGTCTAGACTCCAGGATGGTGTGACTGTCTAGACTCCAGCATGGTGTGACTGTCTAGACTCCAGCATGGTGTGACGGTCTAGACTCCAGCATGGTGTGACTGTCTAGACTCCAACATGGTGTGACGGTCTAGACTCCAGCATGGTGTGACTGTCTAGACTCCAGCATGGTGTGACTGTCTAGACTCCAGCATGGTGTGACTGTCTTCATTCCAGCATGGTGTGACTGTCTAGACTCCAGCATGGTGTGATGGTCTAGACTCCAGCATGGTGTGACGGTCTAGACTCCAGCATGGTGTGACTGTCTAGACTCCAGCATGGTGTGACGGTCTAGACTCTAGACTCCAGCATGGTGTGACGGTCTAGACTCCAGCATGGTGTGACTGTCTAGACTCCAGCATGGTGTGACTGTCTAGACACCAGCATGGTGTGACGGTCTAGACTCCAGCATGGCGTGACGGTCTAGACTCCAGCATGGTGTGACTGTCTAGACTCCAGCATGGCATGACGGTCTAGACTCCAGCATGGTGTGACGGTCTAGACTCCAGCATGGTGTGACGGTCTAGACTCCAGCACGGAGTGACTGTCTAGACTCCATAATGGTGTGACAGTCTAGATTCCAGCATGGTGTGACGGTCTAGACTCCAGCATGGTGTGATGGTCTAGACTCTAAACTCCAGCATGGTTTGACGGTCTAGACTCCAGCATGGTGTGACTGTCTAGACTCCAGCATGGTGTGACGGTCCAGACTCCAGCATGGTGTGACGGTCTAGACTCCAGCATGGCGTGACGGTCTAGATTCCAGCATGGTGTGACTGTCTAGACTCCAGCATGGCATGACGGTCCTAGACTCCAGCATGGTGTGACGGTCTAGACTCCAGCATGGTGTGACGGTCTAGACTCCAACATGGTGTGACTGTCTAGACTCCAGCATGGTGTGACGGTCTAGACTCCAGCATGGTGTGACGGTCTAGACTCCAGCATGGTGTGACGGTCTAGACTCCAGCATGGTGTGAGGGTCTAGACTCCAGCATGGTGTGACGGTCTAGACTCTAAACTCCAGCATGGTGTGACGGTCTAGACTCTAGACTCCAGCATGGTGTGACGGTCTAGTCTCCAGCATGGTGTGACGGTCTAGACTCCACCATGGTGTGACGGTCTAGACTAAAGCATGGCGTGACTGTCTAGACTCCAGCATGGTGTGACTGTCTAGACTCCAGCATGGCGTGGCGTTATAGACACCAGCATGGCGTGACTGTCTAGATTCCAGCATGGCTTGACGGTCTACACTCCAGCATGGTGTGACGGTCTAGACTCTAAACTCCAGCATGGTGTGACGGTCTAGACTCCAGCATGGCGTGACGGTCTAGACTCCAGCATGGTGTGACTGTCTAGACTCCAGAGTGGCGTGACGGTCCTAGACTCCAGCATGGTGTGACTGTCTAGACTCCAGGATGGTGTGACTGTCTAGACTCCAGCATGGTGTGACTGTCTAGACTCCAGCATGGTGTGACGGTCTAGACTCCAGCATGGTGTGACTGTCTAGACTCCAACATGGTGTGACGGTCTAGACTCCAGCATGGTGTGACTGTCTAGACTCCAGCATGGTGTGACTGTCTAGACTCCAGCATGGTGTGACTGTCTTCATTCCAGCATGGTGTGACTGTCTAGACTCCAGCATGGTGTGATGGTCTAGACTCCAGCATGGTGTGACGGTCTAGACTCCAGCATGGTGTGACTGTCTAGACTCCAGCATGGTGTGACGGTCTAGACTCTAGACTCCAGCATGGTGTGACGGTCTAGACTCCAGCATGGTGTGACTGTCTAGACTCCAGCATGGTGTGACTGTCTAGACACCAGCATGGTGTGACGGTCTAGACTCCAGCATGGCGTGACGGTCTAGACTCCAGCATGGTGTGACTGTCTAGACTCCAGCATGGCATGACGGTCTAGACTCCAGCATGGTGTGACGGTCTAGACTCCAGCATGGTGTGACGGTCTAGACTCCAGCACGGAGTGACTGTCTAGACTCCATAATGGTGTGACAGTCTAGATTCCAGCATGGTGTGACGGTCTAGACTCCAGCATGGTGTGATGGTCTAGACTCTAAACTCCAGCATGGTTTGACGGTCTAGACTCCAGCATGGTGTGACTGTCTAGACTCCAGCATGGTGTGACGGTCCAGACTCCAGCATGGTGTGACGGTCTAGACTCCAGCATGGCGTGACGGTCTAGATTCCAGCATGGTGTGACTGTCTAGACTCCAGCATGGCATGACGGTCCTAGACTCCAGCATGGTGTGACGGTCTAGACTCCAGCATGGTGTGACGGTCTAGACTCCAACATGGTGTGACTGTCTAGACTCCAGCATGGTGTGACGGTCTAGACTCCAGCATGGTGTGACGGTCTAGACTCCAGCATGGTGTGACGGTCTAGACTCCAGCATGGTGTGAGGGTCTAGACTCTAAACTCCAGCATGGTGTGACGGTCTAGACTCTAGACTCCAGCATGGTGTGACGGTCTAGTCTCCAGCATGGTGTGACGGTCAAGACTCCACCATGGTGTGACGGTCTAGACTAAAGCATGGCGTGACTGTCTAGACTCCAGCATGGTGTGACTGTCTAGACTCCAGCATGGCGTGGCGTTATAGACACCAGCATGGCGTGACTGTCTAGATTCCAGCATGGCTTGACTGTCTAGACTCCAGCATGGCGTGACTATCTAGACTCCAGCATGGTGTGACGGTCTAGACTCCAGCATGGTGTGACAGTCTAGACTCCAGCATGGTGTGACGGTCAAGACTCCAGCATGGTGTGACTGTCTAGACTCCAGCATGGTGTGACTGTCTAGACTCCAGCATGGTGTGACTGTCTAGACTCCAGCATGGTGTGACGGTCTAGACTCTAGACTCCAGCATGGTGTGACGGTCTAGACTCCAGCATGGTGTGACAGTCTAGACTCCAGCATGGTGTGACTGTCTAGACTCCAGCATGGTATGACGGTCTAGACTCCAGCATGGCGTGACGGTCTAGACTCCAGCATGGTGTGACTGTCTAGACTCCAGCATGGCGTGACGGTCTAGACTCCAGCATGGTGTGACTGTCTAGACTCCAGCATGGTGTGACTGTCTAGACTCCAGCATGGTGTGACGGTCTAGACTCCAGCATGGTGTGACGGTCAAGACTCTAGACTCCAGCATGGTGTGACGGTCTAGACTCCAACATGGTGTGACTGTCTAGACTCCAGCATGGTGTGACGGTCTAGACTCCAGCATGGTGTGACGGTCTAGACTCTAAATTCCAGCATGGTGTGACGGTCTAGACTCCAGCATGGTGTGATGGTCTAGACTCAAGCATGGTGTGACGGTCTAGACTCCAGCATGATGTGACGGTCTAGACTCCAGCATGGTGTGACGGTCTAGAGTCCAGCATGGTGTGACGGTCTAGACTCCAGCATGGTGTGACGGTCTAGACTCCAGCATGGTGTGACGGTCTAGACTCTAGACTCCAGCATGGTGTGACTGTCTTCATTCCAGCATGGTGTGACTGTCTAGACTCCAGCATGGTGTGATGGTCTAGACTCCAGCATGGTGTGACGGTCTAGACTCCAGCATGGTGTGACTGTCTAGACTCCAGCATGGTGTGACGGTCTAGACTCTAGACTCCAGCATGGTGTGACGGTCTAGACTCCAGCATGGTGTGACTGTCTAGACTCCAGCATGGTGTGACTGTCTAGACACCAGCATGGTGTGACGGTCTAGACTCCAGCATGGCGTGACGGTCTAGACTCCAGCATGGTGTGACTGTCTAGACTCCAGCATGGCATGACGGTCTAGACTCCAGCATGGTGTGACGGTCTAGACTCCAGCATGGTGTGACGGTCTAGACTCCAGCACGGAGTGACTGTCTAGACTCCATAATGGTGTGACAGTCTAGATTCCAGCATGGTGTGACGGTCTAGACTCCAGCATGGTGTGATGGTCTAGACTCTAAACTCCAGCATGGTTTGACGGTCTAGACTCCAGCATGGTGTGACTGTCTAGACTCCAGCATGGTGTGACGGTCCAGACTCCAGCATGGTGTGACGGTCTAGACTCCAGCATGGCGTGACGGTCTAGATTCCAGCATGGTGTGACTGTCTAGACTCCAGCATGGCATGACGGTCCTAGACTCCAGCATGGTGTGACGGTCTAGACTCCAGCATGGTGTGACGGTCTAGACTCCAACATGGTGTGACTGTCTAGACTCCAGCATGGTGTGACGGTCTAGACTCCAGCATGGTGTGACGGTCTAGACTCCAGCATGGTGTGACGGTCTAGACTCCAGCATGGTGTGAGGGTCTAGACTCCAGCATGGTGTGACGGTCTAGACTCTAAACTCCAGCATGGTGTGACGGTCTAGACTCTAGACTCCAGCATGGTGTGACGGTCTAGTCTCCAGCATGGTGTGACGGTCTAGACTCCACCATGGTGTGACGGTCTAGACTAAAGCATGGCGTGACTGTCTAGACTCCAGCATGGTGTGACTGTCTAGACTCCAGCATGGCGTGGCGTTATAGACACCAGCATGGCGTGACTGTCTAGATTCCAGCATGGCTTGACGGTCTACACTCCAGCATGGTGTGACGGTCTAGACTCTAAACTCCAGCATGGTGTGACGGTCTAGACTCCAGCATGGCGTGACGGTCTAGACTCCAGCATGGTGTGACTGTCTAGACTCCAGAGTGGCGTGACGGTCCTAGACTCCAGCATGGTGTGACTGTCTAGACTCCAGGATGGTGTGACTGTCTAGACTCCAGCATGGTGTGACTGTCTAGACTCCAGCATGGTGTGACGGTCTAGACTCCAGCATGGTGTGACTGTCTAGACTCCAACATGGTGTGACGGTCTAGACTCCAGCATGGTGTGACTGTCTAGACTCCAGCATGGTGTGACTGTCTAGACTCCAGCATGGTGTGACTGTCTTCATTCCAGCATGGTGTGACTGTCTAGACTCCAGCATGGTGTGATGGTCTAGACTCCAGCATGGTGTGACGGTCTAGACTCCAGCATGGTGTGACTGTCTAGACTCCAGCATGGTGTGACGGTCTAGACTCTAGACTCCAGCATGGTGTGACGGTCTAGACTCCAGCATGGTGTGACTGTCTAGACTCCAGCATGGTGTGACTGTCTAGACACCAGCATGGTGTGACGGTCTAGACTCCAGCATGGCGTGACGGTCTAGACTCCAGCATGGTGTGACTGTCTAGACTCCAGCATGGCATGACGGTCTAGACTCCAGCATGGTGTGACGGTCTAGACTCCAGCATGGTGTGACGGTCTAGACTCCAGCACGGAGTGACTGTCTAGACTCCATAATGGTGTGACAGTCTAGATTCCAGCATGGTGTGACGGTCTAGACTCCAGCATGGTGTGATGGTCTAGACTCTAAACTCCAGCATGGTTTGACGGTCTAGACTCCAGCATGGTGTGACTGTCTAGACTCCAGCATGGTGTGACGGTCCAGACTCCAGCATGGTGTGACGGTCTAGACTCCAGCATGGCGTGACGGTCTAGATTCCAGCATGGTGTGACTGTCTAGACTCCAGCATGGCATGACGGTCCTAGACTCCAGCATGGTGTGACGGTCTAGACTCCAGCATGGTGTGACGGTCTAGACTCCAACATGGTGTGACTGTCTAGACTCCAGCATGGTGTGACGGTCTAGACTCCAGCATGGTGTGACGGTCTAGACTCCAGCATGGTGTGACGGTCTAGACTCCAGCATGGTGTGAGGGTCTAGACTCTAAACTCCAGCATGGTGTGACGGTCTAGACTCTAGACTCCAGCATGGTGTGACGGTCTAGTCTCCAGCATGGTGTGACGGTCAAGACTCCACCATGGTGTGACGGTCTAGACTAAAGCATGGCGTGACTGTCTAGACTCCAGCATGGTGTGACTGTCTAGACTCCAGCATGGCGTGGCGTTATAGACACCAGCATGGCGTGACTGTCTAGATTCCAGCATGGCTTGACTGTCTAGACTCCAGCATGGCGTGACTATCTAGACTCCAGCATGGTGTGACGGTCTAGACTCCAGCATGGTGTGACAGTCTAGACTCCAGCATGGTGTGACGGTCAAGACTCCAGCATGGTGTGACTGTCTAGACTCCAGCATGGTGTGACTGTCTAGACTCCAGCATGGTGTGACTGTCTAGACTCCAGCATGGTGTGACGGTCTAGACTCTAGACTCCAGCATGGTGTGACGGTCTAGACTCCAGCATGGTGTGACAGTCTAGACTCCAGCATGGTGTGACTGTCTAGACTCCAGCATGGTATGACGGTCTAGACTCCAGCATGGCGTGACGGTCTAGACTCCAGCATGGTGTGACTGTCTAGACTCCAGCATGGCGTGACGGTCTAGACTCCAGCATGGTGTGACTGTCTAGACTCCAGCATGGTGTGACTGTCTAGACTCCAGCATGGTGTGACGGTCTAGACTCCAGCATGGTGTGACGGTCAAGACTCTAGACTCCAGCATGGTGTGACGGTCTAGACTCCAACATGGTGTGACTGTCTAGACTCCAGCATGGTGTGACGGTCTAGACTCCAGCATGGTGTGACGGTCTAGACTCTAAATTCCAGCATGGTGTGACGGTCTAGACTCCAGCATGGTGTGATGGTCTAGACTCAAGCATGGTGTGACGGTCTAGACTCCAGCATGATGTGACGGTCTAGACTCCAGCATGGTGTGACGGTCTAGAGTCCAGCATGGTGTGACGGTCTAGACTCCAGCATGGTGTGACGGTCTAGACTCCAGCATGGTGTGACGGTCTAGACTCTAGACTCCAGCATGGTGTGACGGTCTAGACTCCAGCATGGTGTGACGGTCTAGACTCCACCATGGTGTGACGGTCTAGACTAAAGCATGGTGTGACTGTCTAGACTCCAGCGTGGTGTGACTCTCTAGCCTCCAGCATGGTGTGAAGGTCTAGACTCCAGAATGGTGTGATAGTCTTGACACCAGCATGGCGTGACGGTATAGACACCAGCATGGCGTGACTGTCTAGACTCCAGCATGGTGTGACGGTCTAGACTCCAGCATGGTGTGACTGTCTAGACTCCAGCATGGTGTGACTGTCTAGACTCCAGCATGGTGTGACTGTCTAGACTCCAGCATGGCGTGACGGTCTAGACTCCAGCATGGTGTGACGGTCTAGACTCTAGCATGGTGTGACTGTCTAGACTCCAGCATGGTGTGACGGTCTAGACTCCAGGATGGTGTGACTGTCTAGACTCCAGCATGGTGTGACGGTCTAGAACCCAGCATGGTGTGACGGTCTAGACTCCAGCATGGTGTGACGGTCTAGACTCCAGCATGGTGTGACGGTCTAGACTCCAGCATGGTGTGACGGTCTAGACTCCAGCATGGTGTGACTGTGTAGACTCCAGCATGGTGTGACTGTCTAGACTCCAGCATGGTGTGACGGTCTAGACTCCAGCATGGTGTGACGGTCTAGACTCCAGCATGGTGTGACTGTCTAGACTCCAAAATGGTGTGACTGTCTAGACTCCAGCATGGTGTGACTGTCTAGACTCCAGCATGGTGTGACTGTCTAGACTAAAGCATGGTGTGACTGTCTAGACTCCAGCATGTTGTGACGGTCTAGACACCAGCATGGTGTGATTGTATAGACACCAGCATGGTGTGACGGTCTAGACTCCAGCATGGTGTGACTGTCTAGACTCCAGCATGGTGTGACGGTCTAGACTCTAGACTCCAGCATGGTGTGACGGTCTAGACTCCAGCATGTTGTGACTGTCTAGACTCCAGCATGGTGTGACTGTCTAGACACCAGCATGGTGTGACGGTCTAGACTCCAGCATGGCGTGACGGTCTAGACTCCAGCATGGTGTGACTGTCTAGACTCCAGCATGGCATGACGGTCTAGACTCCAGCATGGTGTGACGGTCTAGACTCCAGCATGGTGTGACGGTCTAGACTCCAGCACGGTGTGACTGTCTAGACTCCATAATGGTGTGACAGTCTAGATTCCAGCATGGTGTTACGGTCTAGACTCCAGCATGGTGTGACGGTCTAGACTCTAAACTCCAGCATGGTTTGACAGTCTAGACTCCAGCATGGTGTGACTGTCTAGACTCCAGCATGGTGTGACGGTCCAGACTCCAGCATGGTGTGACGGTCTAGACTCCAGCATGGCGTGACGGTCTAGACTCCAGCATGGTGTGACTGTCTAGACTCCAGCATGGCATGACGGTCTAGACTCCAGCATGGTGTGACTGTCTAGACTCCAGCATGGTGTGACGGTCTAGACTCCAACATGGTGTGACTGTCTAGACTCCAGCATGGTGTGACGGTCTAGACTCCAGCATGGTGTGACGGTCTAGACTCCAGTATGGTGTGACGGTCTAGACTCCATCATGGTGTGAGGGTCTAGACTCCAGCATGGTGTGACGGTCTAGACTCTAAACTCCAGCATGGTGTGACGGTCTAGACTCTAGACTCCAGCATGGTGTGACGGTCTAGTCTCCAGCATGGTGTGACGGTCTAGACTCCACCATGGTGTGACGGTCTAGACTAAAGCATGGCGTGACTGTCTAGACTCCAGCATGGTGTGACTGTCTAGACTCCAGCATGGCGTGACGTTCTAGACTCCAGCATGGTGTGACTGTCTAGACTCCAGCATGGTGTGACTGTCTAGACACCAGCATGGTGGGACGGTCTACACTCCAGCATGGTGTGACTGTCTAGACTCCAGCATGGCATGACGGTCTAGACTCCAGCATGGTGTGACGGTCTAGACTCCAGCATGGTGTGACGGTCTAGACTCCAGCAAGGTGTGACGGTCTAGACTCTAAACTCCAGCATGGTTTGACGGTCTAGACTCCAGCATGGTGTGACTGTCTAGACTCCAGCATGGTGTGACGGTCCAGACTCCAGCATGGTGTGACGGTCTAGACTCCAGCATGGCGTGACGGTCTAGACTCCAGCATGGTGTGACTGTCTAGACTCCAGCATGGCATGACGGTCCTAGACTCCAGCATGGTGTGACTGTCTAGACTCCAGCATGGTGTGACGGTCTAGACTCCAACATGGTGTGACTGTCTAGACTCCAGCATGGTATGACGGTCTAGACTCTAGACTCCAGCATGGTGTGACGGTCTAGACTCCAGCATGGTGTGACAGTCTAGACTCCAGAATGGTGTGACTGTCTAGACTCCAGCATGGTGTGACGGTCTAGACTCCAGCATGGCGTGACGGTCTAGACTCCAGCATGGTGTGACTGTCTAGACTCCAGCATGGCGTGACAGTCTAGACTCCAGCATGGTGTGACAGTCTAGACTCCAGCATGGTGTGACGATCTAGACTCTAGACTCCAGCATGGTGTGACGGTCTAGACTCCAACATGGTGTGACTGTCTAGACTCCAGCATGGTGTGACGGTCTAGACTCCAGCATGGTGTGACGGTCTAGACTCTAAATTCCAGCATGGTGTGACGGTCTAGACTCCAGCATGGTGTGACGGTCTAGACTCAAGCATGGTGTGACGGTCTAGACTCCAGCATGATGTGACGGTCTAGACTCCAGCATGGTTTGACGGTCTAGAGTCCAGCATGGTGTGACGGTCTAGACTCCAGCATGGTGTGACGGTCTAGACTCCAGCATGGTGTGACGGTCTAGACTCCAGCATGGTGTGACGGTCTAGACTCCACCATGGTGTGACGGTCTAGACTAAAGCATGGTGTGACTGTCTAGACTCCAGCGTGGTGTGACTCTCTAGCCTCCAGCATGATGTGACGGTCTAGACTCCAGCATGGTGTGATAGTCTAGACACCAGCATGGCGTGACGGTATAGACACCTGCATGGCGTGACTGTCTAGACTCCAGCATGGTGTGACGGTCTAGACTCCAGCATGGTGTGACTGTCTAGACTCCAGCATGGTGTGACTGTCTAGACTCCAGCATGGTGTGACTGTCTAGACTCCAGCATGGCGTGACGGTCTAGACTCCAGCATGGTGTGACGGTCTAGACTCTAGCATGGTGTGACTGTCTAGACTCCAGCATGGTGTGACGGTCTAGACTCCAGGATGGTGTGACTGTCTAGACTCCAGCATGGTGTGACGGTCTAGAACCCAGCATGGTGTGACTGTCTAGACTCCAGCATGGTGTGACAGTCTAGACTCCAGCATGTGTGACGGTCTAGACTCCAGCATGGTGTGACGGTCTAGACTCCAGCATGGTGTGACTGTCTAGACTCCAGCATGGTGTGACTGTCTAGACTCCAGCATGGTGTGACGGTCTAGACTCCAGCATGGTGTGACGGTCTAGACTCCAGCATGGTGTGACTGTCTAGACTCCAAAATGGTGTGACTGTCTAGACTCCAGCATGGTGTGACTGTCTAGACTCCAGCATGGTGTGACTGTCTAGACTAAAGCATGGTGTGACTGTCTAGACTCCAGCATGTTGTGACGGTCTAGACACCAGCATGGTGTGACGGTATAGACACCAGCATGGTGTGACTGTCTAGACTCCAGCATGGCGTGACGGTCTAGACTCCAGCATGGTGTGACGGTCTAGACTCCAGCATGGCGTGACAGTCTAGACTCCAGCATGGTGTGACAGTCTAGACTCCAGCATGGTGTGACGGTCTAGACTCCAGCATGGTGTGACTGTCTAGACTCCAGCATGGTGTAACTGTCTAGACTCCAGCATGGTGTGACGGTCTAGACTCCAGCATGGTGTGACTGTCTAGACTCCAGCATGGTGTGACTGTCTAGACTCCAGCATGGTGTGACGGTCTAGACTCCAGCATGGTGTGACGGTCTAGACTCCAGCATGGCGTGACGGTCTAGACTCCAGCATGGCGTGACAGTCTAGACTCCAACATGGTGTGACTGTCTAGACTCCAGCATGGTGTGACGGTCTAGACTAAAGCATGGTGTGACGGTCTAGACTCCAGCATGGTGTGACTGTCTAGACTCCAGCATGGTGTGACTGTCTAGACTCCAGCATGGTGTGACTGTCTAGACTCCAGCATGGTGTGACTGTCTAGACTCCAGCATGGTGTGACGGTCTAGACTCCAGCATGGTGTGACTGTCTAGACTCCAGCATGGTGTGACTGTCTAGACTCCAGCATGGTGTGACGGTCTAGACTCCAGCATGGCATGACGGTCTAGACTCCAGCATGGCGTGACATTCTAGACTCCAGCATGGCGTGACAGTCTAGACTCCAACATGGTGTGACTGTCTAGACTCCAGCATGGTGTGACGGTCTAGACTAAAGCTTGGTGTGGGAGACCATAATAAGAACCAGATCTTAACAATAACACATCCTGCAGAAAGCTAATAAACTACACTGTAGATATTAATCACATTTATCATGACTGTCAGCAGTCACTAAAGTGATCTGTTCATGGTTTCTCTCTCTCTCTCTCTCTCTCTCTCTCTCTCTCTCTCTCTCTCTCTCTCTCTCTCTCTCTCTCTCTCTCTCTCTCTCTCTCTTATTCCATGCTGTAAAGCTCCTTTGTTTTCTGACACTTAAACTAAAGCCGAGGCCAAGCTTAGAAGACTGTGATTTCCCGCTGATTTTCCCAAAAGGGAGGCTGATCTTCAGGTCTGACCTCCTCCAAGATCAACAGAAGATAGAAGCCTTCAGGGCTCAGCAGAGCTCTGAGGTTATTTATTGGGCCGTTTAACAGGGCAACAACAGCCGTTGAAGAAGCCTGTAGAAGAGCGTAAAGAGAGGAATGCCGTAAAAGCATTTAACGTCAATGACAATTGCACAGTTAAGGCTGAACATGAACACCAGAAGTGCTCGTATAATGTGGAGAATACATGGAGAAAACATTCCTATAATGTGGAGAAAACATGGAGAAAACATTCCTATAATGTGGAGAAAACATGGAGAAAACATCCCTATAATGTGGAGAAAACATGGAGAAAACATTCCTATAATGTGGAGAAAACATGGAGAAAACATTCTTATAATGTGGAGAAAACATGAAGAAAACATTCCTATAATGTGGAGAAAACATGAAGAAAACATTCCTATAATGTGGAGAAAACATGAAGAAAACATTCCTATAATGTGGAGAAAACATGGAGAAAACATTCCTATAATTTGGAGAAAACATGGAGAAAACATTCCTATAATGTGGAGAAAACACAGAGAAAACATCCCTATAATGTGGAGAAAACATGGAGAAAACATTCCTATAATGTGGAGAAAACATGGAGAAAACATTCCTATAATGTGGAGAAAACACGGAGAAAACATTCCTATAATGTGGAGAAAACATGAAGAAAACATTCCTATAATGTGGAGAAAACATGGAGAAAACATTCCTATAATGTGGAGAAAACATGAAGAAAACATTCCTATAATGTGGGGAAAACATGGAGGAAACATTCCTATAATGTGGAGAAAACATGAAGAAAACATTCCTATAATGTGGAGAAACATGAAGAAAACATTCCTATATTGGAGAAAACATGAAGAAACATTCCTATAATGTGGAGAAAACATGAAGAAAACATTCCTGTAATGTGGAGAAAACATGAAGAAAACATTCCTATAATGTGGAGAAAACACGGAGAAAACATTCCTATAATGTGGAGAAAACATGAAGAAAACATTCCTATAATGTGGAGAAAACACGAAGAAAACATTCCTATAATGTGGAGAAAACATGGAGAAAACATTTCTATAATGTGGAGAAAACATGGAGAAAACATTCCTATAATGTGGAGAAAACATGGAGAAAACATTCCTATAATGTGGAGAAAACATGAAGAAAACATTCCTATAATGTGGAGAAAACATGGAGAAAACATTCCTATAATGTGGAGAAAACATGGAGAAAACATTCCTATAATGTGGAGAAAACATGAAGAAAACATTCCTATAATGTGGAGAAAACATGGAGAAAACATTTCTATAATGAGGAGAAAACATGGAGAAAACATTCCTATAATGTGGAGAAAACATGGAGAAAACATTCCTATAATATGAAGAAAACATTCCTATAATGTGGAGAAAACATTGGGAAAACATTCCTATAATGTGGAGAAAACATGGAGAAAACATTCCTATAATGTGGAGAAAACATGGAGAAAACATTCCTATAATGTGGAGAAAACATGAAGAAAACATTCCTATAATGTGGAGAAAACATGGAGAAAACATTCCTATAATGTGGAGAAAACATGAAGAAAACATTCCTATAATGTGGAGAAAACATGGAGAAAACATTCCTATAATATGAAGAAAACATTCCTATAATGTGGAGAAAACATTAAGAAAACATTCCTATAAAGGTCCTATATTGACCGTAACGGTATCATACACCGGCGTGTGGTCAGAGCATGTAATGACTACTGTTTTCAGTAAGTTGGACAACAACATTGTTTAGGCATCAACATGGTTGTTATTGAGACATGCCTAAACAGTACTGTAACAGCACACTGTACACTTGTTTACGCCGGACCAATGACCTGATCAGTGAAGTGGGAACGCAACTCCTCCATAGCAACATGTCCCCTGTAGCTCTCATGGCTGCTCCTCCATAGCAACATGTCCTCTGTAGCTCTCATGGCTGCTCCTCCTTAGCAACATGTCCTCTGTAGCTCTCATGGCTGCTCCTCCTTAGCAACATGTCCTCTGTAGCTGTCATGGCTGCTCCTCCTTAGCAACATGTCCTCTGTAGCTGTCATGGCTGCTCCTCCATAGCAACATGTCCTCTGTAGCTCTCATGGCTGCTCCTCCATAGCAACATGTCCTCTGTAGCTCTCATGGCTGCTTCTCCATAGCAACATGTCCTCTGTAGCTGTCATGGCTGCTCCTCCATAGCAACATGTCCTCTGTAGCTGTCATGGCTGCTCCTCCATAGCAACATGTCCTCTGTAGCTGTCATGGCTGCTCCTCCATAGCAACATGTCCTCTGTAGCTCTCATGGCTGCTCCTCCATAGCAACATGTCCTCTGTAGCTGTCATGGCTGCTCCTCCTTAGCAACATGTCCTCTGTAGTTCTCATGGCTGCTCCTCCTTAGCAACATGTCCTCTGTAGCTCTCATGGCTGCTCCTCCTTAGCAACATGTCCTCTGTAGCTCTCATGGCTGCTCCTCCATAGCAACATGTCCTCTGTAGCTCTCATGGCTGCTCCTCCATAGCAACATGTCCTCTGTAGCTCTCATGGCTGCTCCTCCTTAGCAACATGTCCTCTGTAGCTGTCATGGCTGCTCCTCCTTAGCAACGTGTCCTCTGTAGCTCTCATGGCTGCTCCTCCTTAGCAACATGTCCTCTGTAGCTGTCATGGCTGCTCCTCCTTAGCAACATGTCCTCTGTAGCTCTCATGGCTGCTCCTCCTTAGCAACATGTCCTCTGTAGCTGTCATGGCTGCTCCTCCTTAGCAACATGTCCTCTGTAGCTCTCATGGCTGCTTCTCCTTAGCAACATGTCCTCTGTAGCTCTCATGGCTGCTCCTCCATAGCAACATGTCCTCTGTAGCTCTCATGGCTGCTCCTCCTTAGCAACATGTCCTCTGTAGCTCTCATGGCTGCTTCTCCTTAGCAACATGTCCTCTGTAGCTCTCATGGCTGCTCCTCCTTAGCAACATGTCCTCTGTAGCTCTCATGGCTGCTTCTCCTTAGCAACATGTCCTCTTAGAGTTTAGGAGTGAGTAATCTCAGTTAATCCAGCACTAAAATATCACATGATTTGGTCCGTGAGAGATTAAGGAGTGAGAGATTCACATGACAGTGACTGAGAACCCTGTAATGATCTCAATGATGTCATTATAGAAGTGACCTGTATTAAACTTCCGGCCTGGATTCATCCTATACAGAACATGGCAAATGAAGGAGACATAATTGTGTGCGTGTGTGTGTGTGTGTGTGTGCGTGCGTGCGTGTGTGTGTGTGTGTGTGTGTGTGTGTGTGTGTGTGTGTGTGTGTGTAGAATTCAGCTTCATGTTGATCCTGCACTCAAGATATCAGCACTGCACGTTGTTTATGGTATTGATGTTTTGGTCAGAGACCTTTTCAAGACAAACCACAAAGGAGAAGCATGGTGATGTGCGTGGTAACATTTCATCTGTACTTGCCTGAGAAAGGTCAGTAAGATTGGATCTGGAAAGACAAGCTTGGAACTCTTGTGAAACTCTTGTGTCTTGGTCCAGCGTTCAACCTGACCAACTGTGGTAGATGTTGTCCTATATAACAGTGGTGTGTTTGATTAGGCACAGACCAAGATAATATTCACTCTAGATGTTTATGTCTGGTAGTCTGTCCCTCTCAATTACTTCAAGTTGTCAGGTCTCTGGTGCAGACTGAGTCCTTAGACTGGTTCAGCCCCATTAGACTGGTTCAGCAACGTTAGACTGGTTCAGCCCAGTTAGACTGGTTCAGCCCCGTTACACTGGTTCAGCACCGTTAGACTGGTTCAGCCCCGTTAGACTGGTTCAGCCCCGTTAGACTGGTTCAGCACCGTTAGACTGGTTCAGCACCATTAGACTGGTTCAGCCCCGTTAGACTGGTTCAGCCCCGTTAGACTGGTTCAGCACCGTTAGACTGGTTCAGCCCCATTAGACTGGTTCAGCCCCGTTAGACTGGTTCAGCACCGTTAGACTGGTTCAGCCCCGTTAGACTGGTTCAGCCCCGTTAGACTGGTTCAGCCCCGTTAGACTGGTTCAGCCTCGTTAGACTGGTTCAACTCTATTTAATACATTTCTCTGGATTATTATAGTCTGTGTCTGGTCCACTATACAGACAGGTCAGGGCAGTGTCTGGTCCACTATACAGACAGGTCAGGGCAGTGTCTGGTCCACTATACAGACAGGTCAGGGCAGTGTCTGGTCCACTATACAGACAGGTCAGGGCAGTGTCTGGTCCACTATACAGACAGGTCAGGGCAGTGTCTGGTCCACTATGCAGACAGGTCAGGGCAGTGTCTGGTCCACTATGCAGACAGGTCAGGGCAGTGTCTGGTCCACTATGCAGACAGGTCAGGGCAGTGTCTGGTCCACTATGCAGACAGGTCAGGGCAGTGTCTGGTCCACTATGCAGACAGGTCAGGGCAGTGTCTGGTCCACTATACAGACAGGTCAGGGCAGTGTCTGGTCCACTATACAGACAGGTCAGGGCAGTGTCTGGTCCACTATACAGACAGGTCAGGGCAGTGTCTGGTCCACTATACAGACAGGTCAGGGCAGTGTCTGGTCCACTATACAGACAGGTCAGGGCAGTGTCTGGTCCACTATACAGACAGGTCAGGGCAGTGTCTGGTCCACTATGCAGACAGGTCAGGGCAGTGTCTGGTCCACTATGCAGACAGGTCAGGGCAGTGTCTGGTCCACTATACAGCTTTCAGATCCAGTGTAGGTCTGAAGCTCTGTGGGTCCCTGAGTGCTGTGTGTGTGTGTGTGTGTGTGTGTGTGTGTGTGTGTGTGTGTGTGTGTGTGTGTGTGTGTGTGTGTGTGTGTGTGTGTGTGTGTGTGTGTGTGTGTAGGATACAGCTTCAGGTTGATCCAGACTGTCTCACTACAGTTTGCTGTTTTGATTAACATAGTGGTTTTATCAGCTAAGTCACTCACTGTCATTGTCGCGACCCATAAAAGTGGAGCCCAAAGAACATTAAGTAGAGAATTTACAGGCATCATATATTAGAGTGGAGAGCTGCTAAACCTTATGAAGTCTCTTGGCAGTGTTGGGTTTTCTCTCCCTCTGTCTCGCTCCGTTGGTTTGTTCCCCTGTTGCTTTGGAGTGCCTACAATTTCCCTGTCTTTATTTTCATTGGTATTTAAAGAGCACTGCGCTCCCTTGAATGTGCTCCTTCAATAGCAGGCTTTTCAGCACACACACACACACACACACACACACACACACGCACGCACGCACGCACGCACGCACGCACGCACGCACGCACACACACACACACACACAGCACTCAGGGACCCACAGAGCTTCAGACCTACACTGGATCTGAAAGCATTTCTCCCTGTCAATGGATGTGAGCGGACGAGCGCATTAACTGATCGGCTTGTTTTCCACCATCTTTTGTGCCTCAGCTCCAGCCTTGTTTATATCCAGGAAGGGTGGCGAATAAGTCTATTCAGAAGCTCTTTCTTTGCTTGGTGCGCAGCACAGCACAGCACAGAACAGCACTTTCTGTTGAAGTTGGCCTGAACCTTTACTGTGGGAAATGGACCTCCCACATTTAATCTGGGGTGTCATCGCTGTGTGGGGTTTTATTATGTCTCCTCCGGTTTCACCTTTTATAATGTCATCCTCTGTCTTTACTGTCCAGTGTGTTGCTTTGCTTCCAGTCTTATTTTCCATCAGGCTCTTCTTAGCACTCACAACTGTTGTTGGGAGGTAAATAAATACATGAAGGGTTTCCATTTGTTCTAAAACAGTCAGATGAGGAAGTTCAGATGGTTTGAAGACTGACGAAGGGTAACAAGCCACTAATATGATTTCTATATGAGGACAGTGTCAGGGAATGTATTTCAGTGTGTGTCTCTGTTCCTTCCACAGCAGATCTGGGCATTGCGTTCACCTATCTTCTTAAAATACTCAATAATCGGTCACTCATAAGATCAAAGTGACTTAAAAATATATATATTTTACGAAGCTGTTTTCTGAAAAATATGTGGCACATGATTGAATATTTGTGGCCATTTTCCAGTCACAACACTTTCCAAAATAATGGTGTATACTGAAGAACTAACTAAAGATGCTTTACCACTTCCACCATGAAATAAATAGCTGAATTTACCTGTGTTGCATGGAAATCTAACATAGCTAATGCTGTTTTCTTTCGTGTCAGACTATTATGGTAACATGCTCTAAAAGCCCTGAACCCTGCTTCAAATAGAAAACATAGTCTGCATTTAATATGATGCATATAAGAAGCCAAAGTTAAAAGCCATTTCGATGTTTTGCTGCTGTCGCCTTTTGGTGCCTCTTATCATTGACAGAGCAGACCTGAAAGGCCTGTACCAGGAACTGTCTACAGCAATGATCAAACTATAGTACTGTTTCATTGAACATTGTGTGAGCGGTATGTGTGAACGCAGTGAAATACATGTTATGTATTATCACACGAACACACACACACACACACACACACACACACACATACACACACACACACACACACACACACACACACACACACACACACACACACACACACACACACACACACACAGTACAGCACAGATGGTCCACACACGCCCACACACATGTGGCCCAGCTGGAGTTGGGAACACGTCTGCTGTGTCTCAGGTGGGGAAAGATCCAGTCACTACTGGTTTAACTCTAAACTCTGTCTCTGCCTTGTTCATTCCCGTGTTTCAATCTGTCCCCGCCAAAACCCCACACCCAGCCGGGGTCTCCCCCAGGTTCATCCATCCATACAGAATGTCCTATTGTGCTTGACCGAGGGGAACAAATATCTGGTCCCAAATCGGATGTTTTACGGTCTCCTACACACTGGCTCCTCGTTGTGTTTTCTGGTTTAAAGACTGAGCTCCTGATTCCCTTGATTCTCTCTCCGTTCTCTCACTCTCTGTCTTACTCATCATGTACACTACCTTCCCTCTCTTTCTCTCTCTCTCTCTCTTTCCCTTTCTCTCTCTCTCTTTCCCTCTCTCCCCCCCCCCTCTCTCTCTCTCTCCCCCCTCTCTCTCCCCCTCTCTCTCTCTCTCTTTCCCTTTCTCTCTCTCTTTCCCTCTCTCTCCCCCTCTCTCTCTCCCCCCTCTCTCCCCCCTCTCTCTCTCTTTCTAGAAGAGGAATAAGTGTGCAGCCTGCAGACAGCAGCAGCTGTAAAGTGTTTCTCCCTGACCACACCAGGCATTCTGATGATGGGCAGGGTTTGTGGTCACTGCGCTGACCTCTATGATGACATTCTGGCACGGGTGGACAACCCAGTAACACAGCATAGCACAAATACCACAGAGGGCTGAAATGGGCTTATTCACACTGTGGGGATGGCTAGATATGTCCGAGATCCCATTCCAGCTGTTGGGCCATTCCCTGTCCAAATGAACACTTGTTGTGCAGTGCAGTGAAGAGCAGCATGTGTTTTCCTGTTCCTCTGTCCTCGCTGCCACTCCCTCTCTTCCTGGTAATCCCTCCATCAATATCCTACCTCTTCCATCTCTTTCTCCTGTTTTCTAATCAATCTGCTTTTCCGTCTTCTGATCTAATGGTCCTATTGTGATGTCATATCCAGGGGAGATGAAATACTGTCTTGACTGTGATAAAATCACTCCTCTCCTGTTTTACATATGGTATGTCCTTTATTGTCAACACACACACACACTGTTCAAGTTGACCGACATAAGATATGGGTGAGGTGTGTATGGTAACCAATACATCTCAAGCTGCTATACCAGGGTGTGAAGAGAGTATACCTGCACAAAATAAACTAGCTTTACTTACACCACTCACTAGGGTTCTGTTACAGGCCTTCCTCCCTCTGGGGCCTTAGGGTTTGGGAATAGGAGATGTAATGATGGATAATGGACAGAGGAAGGTGGAATGATGGAGGGAGGAATTGAGAGATCTACAAGGGTGTCCTAAGCTCCATTGGCATACTCTAGACATGGGTTCAAATATTATTGGATTTCTTTAACTGCACTTGATTGAGCTAGCCTGGTGAAATGGAAACAATGGAATAGTCCCAAAAGTCTAAACCCTGCCCACCTGGCACTGCAGTTATAGGCTCAATCGAATGCACAAATTATTTGACTGGAAACAAATACTGTTTAAACCCAGTCTGGTAATATTCACGCAACACAGCCCTTAAATGCTTCAGTAGTGCATGAATTATACCCGTCATGCATTTTCAGCCAATCAAAACAAAGGAGAGTTGTTACACTTGGTCAGTTTCCTGGAAGTCTTTAATGTTTTACGATGTGGCTTTTTAACAACCATAACTGATGGAGCAGTTCACCTCACAAAGCCACTAGAGCTCCTGTCAGGTAGCCAGGTCAATAACCAGTGGAATTGCAAAATGTACTGTATGTATGTATGTATGTATGTATGTATGTATGTATGTATGTATGTATGTATGTATGTATGTATGTATGTATGTATGTAAACGCGTGTGTGTGTGTGTGTGTGTGTGTGTGTGTGTGAGTGGGTGCATGCATGCGTGTGCGCAAGTATGTGTGTGTGTGTGTGTGTGTGTGTGTGTGTGTGTGTGTGTGTGTGTGTGTGTGTGTGTGTGTGTGGAGAGAGGGAAGAAAATAAAAGGAGAGAAAGGTGAGAGGTCATTATTTTACAATATGTATTAATTATCACGGAAATAAATATCAAGTAATTAGTTGATGTTAGTAGTTAATAAAGTCCGGCCCATCATCTAATGCCCTGTCAAAGTCTGACACTTCCAGTGGCTGACAGGTTGTGTATCTGGATCTACTGGAATCCATTTACATCCTGCCCAAATGGAAAACACATGGAGAGCCCCAGTCCACCTGGCTCTGATCAGCTACTGAGTTCAGTTAGCACCACCACATGCTCAGAGCACGCCCAGTGCCAGAGAGAGAGAGAGAGAGAGAGAGACAGAGAGAGTGCGAGAGCGCGAGAGAGAGCGTGAGAGCGAGAGAGAGAGAGAGAGAGAGAGAGAGAGAGCAACACAATTAGACCCAACCAAATCATGACTAAAGAAAAAGATAATTACTTGACACATTGGAAAGAAATAACAAAAAAAACGGAGGAAACTAGAATTCTACTTGGCCCTAAACAGAACACCTGACCACTGTGACTGACCCAAACTAAAGGAAAGCTTTGACTATGTACAGACTCAGTGAGCATTGTCTTGCTATTGAGAAAGGCCGCCGTAGGCAGACCTGCCTCTCAAGAGAAGACAGGCTATGTGCACACTGCCCACGAAATGAGGTGGAAACTGAGATGCACTTCGTAACCTCCTGCCAAATGTATGACCATATTAGAGACACATATTTCCCTCAGATTACACAGACCCACAAAGAACTAGTAAACAAATCCAATTTTGATAAACTCCCATATCTACTGGGTGAATGACCACAGTGTGCCTTCACAGCAGCAAGATGTGTGACCTGTTGCCACAAGAAAAGGGCAACCAGTGATGAACAAACACCATTGTAAATACAACTCATATTTATGTTTATTTATTTTCCTTTTTGTACTTTAACTATTTAGACATCGTTGCAACACTGTATATAGACATAATATGACATTTGAAATGTCTTTATTCTTTTGGAACATTTGTCAGTGTAATGTTAACTGTTGATTTTTTATTGTTTATTTCACTTTTGTTTATTATCTATTTCACTTGCATATGTAAACATATGTTTCCCATGCCAATGAAGCCCCTTAAATTGAATTGAAAGTAAGAGAGAGAAAGAGAGAGAGATATGCTCCAGGGATAGTAGTAGCAGGAATCACTGTATTTTGACTGTATTGTTTTCTTGTTTTATTTGTTCATATATTCAATTCCCTCTTGTGACGAGCAGACTGGTTTGCTGTTGTACCACTAGAGGGACTAATGTCTTATGGATGTTCATTTAAGCGGAAGGCTGGCTTTGCTTTGGATCACCTCTCCTGTGATAACAGAGGTGCTGTACACAACATAGCTTAGAGCTGCCTTTGGTCCTTCAGTTACAGCTGTAGAGATCCTACAGGATAGAGACGGAGCATAGACCTGCCTTCGGTCCTTCAGTTACAGCTGTAGAGATCCTACAGGATAGAGACGGAGCATAGACCTGCCTTCGGTCCTTCAGTTACAGCTGGAGAGATCCTACAGGATAGAGAAGGAGCATAGACCTGCCTTTGGTCCTTCAGTTACAGCTGGAGAGATCCAACAGGATAGAGACGGAGCGTAGACCTGCCTTCGGTCCTTCAGTTACAGCTGGAGAGATCCTACAGGATAGAGAAGGAGCGTAGACCTGCCTTCGGTCCTTCAGTTACAGCTGGAGAGATCCTACAGGATAGAGAAGGAGCGTAGACCTGCCTTCGGTCCTTCAGTTACAGCTGGAGAGATCCTACAGGATAGAGACGGAGCGTAGACCTGCCTTCGGTCCTTCAGTTACAGCTGGAGAGATCCTACAGGATAGAGACGGAGCGTAGACCTGCCTTCGGTCCTTCAGTTACAGCTGGAGAGATCCTACAGGATAGAGACGGAGCGTAGACCTGCCTTCGGTCCTTCAGTTACAGCTGGAGAGATCCTACAGGATAGAGACGGAGCGTAGACCTGCCTTCGGTCCTTCAGTTACAGCTGGAGAGATCCTACAGGATAGAGACGGAGCATAGACCTGCCTTCGGTCCTTCAGTTACAGCTGGAGAGATTCTAAGGTAATAATACCTTAGGATATTCAGAGTCACAGCCCTAGTTACTGGAATCACAGCCCTAGCTACTGGAATCACAGCCCTAGTTACTGGAATCACAGGAATCACAGGCCTAGTTACTGGAATCACAGGCCTAGTTACGGGAATCACAGGCCCGAGTTACTGGAATCACAGCCCAAGTTACTGGAATCACAGCCCTAGTTACTGGAATCACAGCCCTAGTTACTGGAATTACAGCCCTAGTTACTGGAATCACAAGCCTAGTTAATGGAATCACAGCCCTAGTTACTGGAATCACAGGCCTAGTCACTGGAATCACAGCCCTAGTTACTGGAATCACAGGCCTAGTTACTAGAATCACAGCCCTAGTTACTGGAATCACAGCCCAAGTTACTGGAATCACAGCCCTAGTTACTGGAATCACAGCCCTAGTTACTGGAATCACAGCCCGAGTTACTGGAATCACAGCCCTAGTTACTGGAATCACAGCCCTAGTTACTGGAATCACAGGCCTAGTTAATGGAATCACAGCCCTAGTTACTGGAATCACAGCCCTAGTTACCGGAATCACAGCCCTAGTTACTGGAATCACAGCCCTAGTTACTGGAATCACAGGCCTAGTTACTGGAATCCCAGACCTAGTTACTGGAATCACAGCCCTAGCTACTGGAATCACAGCCCTAGTTACTGGAATCACAGGCCTAGTTACTAGAATCACAGCCCTAGTTACTGGAATCACAGCCCTAGTTACTGGAATCACAGGCCTATTTACTAGAATCACAGCCCTAGTTACTGGAATCACAGCCCTAGTTACTGGAATCACAGGCCTAGTTACTGGAATCACAGCCCTAGTTACTGGAATCACAGCCCTAGTTACTGGAATCACAGCCCTAGTTACTGGAATCATAGGCCTAGTTACTGGAATCACAGGCCTAGTTACTGGAATCACATGCCTAGTTACTAGAATCACAGGCCTAGTTACTGGAATCACAGCCCTAGTTACTGGAATCACAGCCCTAGTTACTGGAATCACAGCCCTAGTTACTGGATCACAGCCCTAGTTACTGGATCACAGCCCTAGTTACTGGATCACAGCCCTAGTTACTGGAACTCCAAGTGTTATTATATTTGCATATGATCAAGAAGGAAACTTGTTATTGTATCTCTTGATAATATCAATCCAAGAGACTCCCACACCAGAGGGTTGAATTAAGGACTTGGCTCCAGATATGGACACACTTTTGTACCCTTTTCATTGTCTTTCATGGTCCTTTTCAGCACTGTCCCAGGAACTGTAGTGGATGTGTAGTCAGGCCAGCTCAAAACAGCTTGGTTTGGCTTGGCTTGGTGATTCATATGGGTCTCTTTTCTGTGTGTTAGGCCTACAGCGCGTCAGATGAGGACAGATGAGGACATATTGAAGGAAGGGTCCCTAGCGACCAGGAGAGGAGATGATGGGACATGCAATAGTCACTATCTTGATAGATTCATTGATTCCTACAGCCTGTGGGTGGATGGGATATGGGGAGCAGTTTTCCAATGAACATGAAGAGATTTGATGTGTTTATTCATGTGCGTGTGCATGCATGTGTGTTTGCATGTGTGTGTTTGTTTGTGTGTGTTTGCATGTGTGTGTTTGTTTGTGTGCGTTAGTGTGTGGCCGATGTGCGTGTCTGGTTGGGTTGGGAGACAGCAGGTACCATCTTGACCTTCAGCAGGTCTCCTCCACCTCTGGTTTGACCATCCACACTCCCAACTCCTGCTAGTCACCCCTGCCTGCAGCTCATCAATCCTGTGTGATCGTTACCACACTCCTGGCCATTGACATAATAACCATGACGTGAAGACGTGAAACTGATGAATGGGCTTTTCCGGTCAGGAAGCAGTGGTTGAGGTCAGACACTCCACACTCTTTCATCTCCACATCCATGTTTCACTTTCTTCCCTCTGCCATGGTTCTCTCCTTCTTTTTTCTCTCTCTCTTTGACTCTTTTTCTCTCTCTCCCTCTCTCTCACTCTCCATGTGTCTCTCTCTCCCTCTCTCTCCCTCTCTCCATCTCCATGTCTCTCTCCCTCTCCATGTCTCTCTCCCTCTCTATGTCTCTCCTCCATGTCTCTCTCTCTCCCTCTCCATGTCTCTCTCTCTCCCTCTCCATGTCTCTCTCTCTCCCTCTCTGTCTCTCTCTCCCTCTCTCCCTCTCCATGTCTCTCCCTCTCTCCCTCTCCATGTCTCTCCCTCTCTCCCTCTCCATGTCTCTCTCCCTCTCTGTCTCCCTCTCTCCCTCTCTCCCTCTCCATGTCTCTCCCTCTCCATGTCTCTCTCTCTCCCTCTCCATGTCTCTCTCCCTCTCTATGTCTCTCTCTCTCCCTCTCTCTCCCTCTCCATGTCTCTCTCTCTCTCCCTCTCCATGTCTCTCTCTCTCTCTCACCCTCTCCATGTCTCTCTTCCTCTCTGTCTTTCTCTCTCCCTCTCTCCCTCTCCATGTCTCTCTCTCTCCCTCTCTCTCCATGTCTCTCTCTCTCCCTCTCTGCCTCTCCATGTCTCTCTCTCTCACCCTCTCCATGACTCTCTCTCTCACAAGCACCTCACCTCACGAGCAAAAAAATATAATCTTCCACCCCCGAAAAGTTATCCAAATAATATGGGTCGACAAGTCTTTCCATTTTCTCAAATTGCAGCTTATTTGATTCTTTAGTTAGAATGCAGTATGCTTCATATCCCCCCACAGTGTAACCCTAACAACACCACAGTCTAACCCAAACAACACCACAGTCTAACCCTAACAACACCACAGTCTAACCCTAACAACACCACAGTCTAACCCTAACAACACCACAGTCTAACCCTAACAACACCACAGTGTAACCCTAACAACACCACAGTCTAACCCTAACAACACCACAGTCTAACCCTAACAACATCACAGTCTAACCCTAACAACACCACAGTCTAACCCTAACAACATCACAGTCTAACCCTAACAACACCACAGTCTAACCCTAACAACACCACAGTCTAACCCGAACAACACCACAGTCTAACCCTAACAACATCACAGTCTAACCCTAACAACACCACAGTCTAACCCTAACAACATCACAATCTAACCCTAACAACACCACAGTCTAACCCTAACAACATCACAGTCTAACCCTAACAACACCACAGTCTAACCCTAACAACACCACAGTCTAACCCTAACAACACCACAGTCTAACCCTAACAACACCACAGTCTAACCCTAACAACACCACAGTCTAACCCTAACAACACCACAGTCTAACTTTAACAACACCACAGTCTAACCCTAACAACACCACAGTCTAACCTTAACAACACCACAGTCTAACCCTAACAACATCACAATCTAACCCTAACAACACCACAGTCTAACCCTAACAACACCACAGTCTAACCTTAACAACACCACAGTCTAACCCTAACAACACCACAGTCTAACCCTAACAACACCACAGTCTAACCCTAACAACACCACAGTCTAACCATAACAACACCACAGTCTAACCCTAACAACACCACAGTCTAACCCTAACAACACCACAGTCTAACCCTAACAACACCACAGTCTAACCCTAACAACACCACAGTCTAACCCTAACAACACCACAGTCTAACCCTAACAACACCACAGTGTAACCCTAACAACATCACAGTCTAACCCTATCAACACCACAGTCTAACCCTAACAACACCACAGTCTAACCCTAACAACACCACAGTCTAACCTTAACAACACCACAGTCTAACCCTAACAACACCACAGTCTAACCTTAACAACACCACAGTCTAACCCTAACAACATCACAGTCTAACCCCAACAACACTACAGTCTAACCCTAACAACACCACAGTCTAACCCTAACAACACCACAGAGTCTAACCCTAACAACATCACAGTCTAACCCTAACAACACCACAGTCTACCCCTAACAACACCACAGTCGAACCCTAACAACACCACAGAGTCTAACCCTAACAACATCACAGTCTAACCCTAACAACACCACAGTCTACCCCTAACAACACCACAGTCTACCCCTAACAACACCACAGTCTAACCCTAAAAACACCACAGAGTCTAACCCTAACAACATCACAGTCTAACTCTAACAACACCACAGTCTAACCTTAACAACACCACAGAGTCTACCCCTAACAACACCACAGTCTACTCCTAACAACACCACAGTCTAACCCTAACAACACCACAGAGTCTAACCCTAACAACATCACAGTCTAACCCTAAACACCACAGTCTACCCCTAACAACACCACAGTCTAACCCTAACAACACCACAGTCTAACCCTAACAACACCACAGTCTAACCCTAACAACACCACAGTGTAACCCTAACAACATCACAGACTCTAACCCTAACAACACCACAGTCTACCCCTAACAACACCACAGTTTACCCCTAACAACACCAAAGAGTCTAACCCTAACAACATCACAGTCTAACCCTAACAACACCACAGTCTACACCTAACAACACCATAGAGTCTAACCCTAACAACATCACAGTCTAACCCTAACAACACCACAGTCTACCCCTAACAACACCACAGTCTAACCCTAACACCACAGTGTAACCCTAACAACATCACAGTCTACCCCTAACAACACCACAGTCTAACCCTAACAACACCACAGTCTACCCCTAACAACACCACAGTCGAACCCTAACAACACCACAGAGTCTAACCCTAACAACATCACAGTCTAACCCTAACAACACCACAGTCTACCCCTAACAACACCACAGTCTAACCCTAACAACACCACAGTCTAACCCTAACAACACCACAGAGTCTAACCCTAACAACATCACAGTCTAACTCTAACACCACAGTCTACCCCTAACAACACCACAGTCTAACCTTAACAACACCACAGAGTCTACCCCTAACAACACCATAGTCTACCCCTAACAACACCACAGTCTAACCCTAACAACACCACAGTCTAACCCTAACAACACCACAGTCTAACCCTAACAACACCACAGTGTAACCCTAACAACATCACAGACTCTAACCCTAACAACACCACAGTCTACCCCTAACACCACAGTTTACCCCTAACAACACCAAAGAGTCTAACCCTAACAACATCACAGTCTAACCCTAACAACACCACAGTCTACACCTAACAACACCATAGAGTCTAACCCTAACAACATCACAGTCTAACCCTAACAACACCACAGTCTACCCCTAACAACACCACAGTCTAACCCTAACACCACAGTGTAACCCTAACAACATCACAGTCTAACCCTAACAACACCACAGTCTAACCCTAACAACACCACAGTCTAACCCTAACAACACCACAGTCTAACCCTAACAACACCACAGTCTAACCCTAACAACATCACAGTCTAACCCTAACAACACCACAGTCTAACCCTAACAACACCACAGAGTCTAACCCTAACAACATCACAGTCTAACCCTAACAACACCACAGTCTACCCCTAACAACACCACAGTCTACCCCTAACAACACCACAGTCTACCCCTAACAACACCACAGTCTAACCCTAACAATACCACAGAGTCTAACCTTAACAACACCACAGAGTCTACCCCTAACAACACCACAGTCTTCTCCTAACAACACCACAGTCTAACCCTAACAACACCACAGAGTCTAACCCTAACAACATCACAGTCTAACCCTAACAACACCACAGTCTACCCCTAACAACACCACAGTCTACCCCTAACAACACCACAGTCTACCCCTAACAACACCACAGTCTAACCCTAACAATACCACAGAGTCTAACCTTAACAACACCACAGAGTCTACCCCTAACAACACCACAGTCTACTCCTAACAACACCACAGTCTAACCCTAACAACACCACAGAGTCTAACCCTAACAACATCACAGTCTAACCCTAACAACACCACAGTCTACCCCTAACAACACCACAGTCTAACCCTAACAACACCACAGTCTAACCCTAACAACACCACAGTCTAACCCTAACAACACCACAGTCTAACCCTAACAACATCACAGACTCTAACCCTAACAACACCACAGTCTACCCCTAACAACACCACAGTTTACCCCTAACAACACCATAGAGTCTAACCCTAACAACATCACAGTCTAACCCTAACAACACCACAGTCTACCCCTAACAACACCATAGAGTCTAACCCCAACAACATCACAGTCTAACCCTAACAACACCACAGTCTACCCCTAACAACCCCACAGTCTAACCCTAACACCACAGTGTAACCCTAACAACATCACAGTCTAACCCTAACAACACCACAGTCTAACCCTAACAACACCACAGTCTAACCCTAACAACACCACAGTCTAACCCTAACAACACCACAGTCTAACCCTAACAACACCACAGTCTAACCCTAACAACACCACAGTCTACCCCTAACAACACCACAGTCTAACCCTAACAACACCACAGTCTAACCCTAACAACACCACAGTCTAACCCTAACAACACCACAGTCTAACCCTAACAACACCACAGTCTAACCCTAACAACATCACAGTCTAACCCTAACAACACCACAGTCTAACCCTAACAACACCACAGAGTCTAACCCTAACAACATCACAGTCTAACCCTAACAACACCACAGTCTACCCCTAACAACACCACAGTCTACCCCTAACAACACCACAGTCTACCCCTAACAACACCACAGTCTAACCCTAACAATACCACAGTCTAACCCTAACAACATCACAGTCTAACCCTAACAACACCACAGTCTAACCCTAACAACACCACAGTCTAACCCTAACAACACCACAGTCTAACCCTAACAACACCACAGTCTACCCCTAACAACACCATAGAGTCTAACCCTAACAACAGCACAGTCTAACCCTAACAACACCACAGTCTACCCCTAACA
The DNA here is from genome assembly GCF_901001165.1 of Salmo trutta. NCBI lineage: Eukaryota > Metazoa > Chordata > Actinopteri > Salmoniformes > Salmonidae > Salmo > Salmo trutta. The sequence goes on along the minus strand of NC_042957.1, from coordinate 73,922,235 downwards.
ACACCACAGTCTAACCCTAACAACATCACAGTCTAACCCTAACAACATCACAGTCTAACCCTAACAACACCACAGTCTAACCCTAACAACACCACAGTCTAACCCTAACAACACCACAGTCTAACCCTAACAACACCACAGTCTACCCCTAACAACACCACAGTCTAACCCTAACAACACCACAGTCTAACCCTAACAACACCACAGTCTAACCCTAACAACACCACAGTCTAACCCTAACAACACCACAGTCTTTTCAAATAGAACATTGTATTGAATGTACGGAACATTTATCTACAAGAAGTAGGTCTTGAACAAAGCCTGTCACATATATTGTCCTCTTAAAACCTCTTTAGAAACTGTCACACGTTCACTGCATGTCCAGGAGCAGGAACATAGTATGTACAGTATATCAATTGGCCTCAACTCTCAAGATCATTGTTAAATGTAGGGCCTTTTCCCCCCCGGTCCCGTCAAGAAATAGGACAACATAGCAGAGTGGAGGGGACAATTGTCTCCATATCAGACTTGTTTGGTCCATGTCCATGTCCTCACATCACCAACACCAACCATGAGTTACAGTGATCCGAGGGACCTTTTGTCCACCAGTCATTGTTGTGGCCTGCCTACCCATCGCATACCCATTCTATGGCGGACAATGCTGTCCATTGAGCTTATATGAATTGCTGCAGTTTATTGGTTGTTGATCTGAATGGGAGTCTTACACTGTTCCAGGAGATGTTGCATTTTTTTAATGTTAATGGACAAAATGCTCGATCTTGATTTGCTATGTGATGTTGACAGGTTGGGGTTTCTACTGAAGTCAAAGTCCAACATCCCAAGTAAGTAGGACAGCTAATAATGCTGTTTCGTCAACAGCTGTTTAAACTTCTGTGTTGTCGTTCTATGTGTGTTAGAGTGGCTGGGAACATGAAATATTCTCACTAACATTTATTGTTTTCCAAAATAATTGTCATCCATCCTCTACTTTTCAAGTCACCAGTTGCCACTGGCTACATGCTAATGTTTGACAATATGCGGGCTCATGATTGGCGCAGCAGTCTAAGGCACTGCATCTCAGTGCTAGAGGCGTCACTACAGACCCTGGTTCAATTCCAGGCTGCATCACAACCGGCTGTGATTGGGAGTCCCATAGGACGGCGCACAATTGGCTCAGCGTCGTCCGGGTTTGGTCGGGGTAGGCCGGGTTAGGGTTTTGCCATGGTAGTCTGTTATTGTAAATAAGAATTTGTTCTTAACCGACTTGCCTATTTAAATAAAGATTTTTTTTTTAAGAAAATACTGTAAATGTTAAGTCTGTCACTCTCTTAAGAAATGTTGCTTCAAAAAGTGTTATAGTCAAAGAGATTTTCCTAGTTAAATATTGAGTGTCTCACTTGTTTTGAAGCTTTTGGATAGCAGTTTAGGGTGTATTACTTACGACATGTTTCGGAGTTGCACCAGCTCTAAGAAATCAGCTATGTCCTCCACCAGATTGTTCCTTCATGAGCCCCTACTCCAGTATAGTTGTAATGAACTAGTCCCTTGTCTGTATGTGCCCCTGGGGCAGGGCAGCAGTGGTAGACAGTTAGGAGATTTAAGCATCCTTTGTTAGCGGAGGCAACTTCTTCTTCGGCTCCACAGCAACAAGATCACTGGGTTCAACATGTCAATAAGATATCTTTACCATAGAAACGTGGGAAGAATACAGAGAAACAAATTACTTGAATTACGTCATGGTCAGGCTGTAACCTACTGTTTACCCTTAAGAGTCTATTGGTTCAATCTAAGTAACATAGTACAAAAATCCCCATCAAAATCTGTCAGTTTAAGCTGTTGGCCTTCCGCATCTGCGGTGGAAGGTGGCCGATCTATTGTGACCACTCTATGGAAAGGGGAGACTGTAACGAACACAACAGTTTGAGCTACAAACTAATATCACCCCACTGTGGAAAGACGAGACATTATTTAAAACAAATCAAACAGAATTAAAAAAGAAGAAGAAAGCTGGACCTCAAGAAATAAGTTGACCTATAGAAACGTCCATGGACACTATTACATATGCAAATCACGTTAAGTAGCCTAATAGTGAACCTGTGGACTAATGTGAAAACAGATTTGTATTTATCTGAATTGATCTATCATGTTTCTAAAACGTGAAAAAAAACATTTCTAAACATTATTTTCAACAAAAACTAAAAAAGGAAAGAGGAGACTCTCATGAACACGACGGTGTTCTCTGTTTTTTCCACAAGTGTCACAGGACTCGTCTGAAGGTAACCCATACAAACAAATGGAGGTAGTATTGTGCCCCAAAAAATATAGGGATAAATATGTGTAAAAAAAATATATAGATATAGATATAGGACACATACTTCAAAACCTTATTTCTTATGATACATTTTCTTACTGTCTTTTTGCCATTTATGAATGCCTTTCTCTGGGCCATAGTAAAAAAGGCCAATCATTTTAAAATATTTTTTTGCGATAAGTAAGGTGTCCTAATATTAAAAATCAAATAGTTAAATGATCCATGACCATCTTAAAACAATTCCATATGTCAGCGTGTTAGAGATGGAGGATTGCACCCACACTATGTTAGTTTTCCAGTGTTGACCTGGCTAGGTTCTAGGTAACATTGAGCTTTGAAATTAACCTTCTGCTGCAAGGGTTTAACATTAGTCTAGCATCAGGTTCATAAACATTGACTACATCGACCATGATCCTTTGCTAGTTATAGCCACTTTCACCATGATCCTTAGCGATTATTTGGTGCCATTCAGCAATATAACATGCTTCAAATTAAAATACTTCTGGCTTCAGGAGTTTCCCAGAGGAATACATGGATGATGTCAGCACTATCACTATCTACTGTTTTGGAATGTCTATGGGCTGGACCCAGCGGGAATTGAACCCATGACCCTTGGCACTTCAAGCACTATGCTCTACCAACTAAGCCACACAGGAACACAGCAGCACAGTGCAAAGGGAATTGGGTAGCGCTTAACATTAGAGCATGGACCAAAGTGGTAACAACATGGTAATAGTATAGTAACAAGCTATAGTTACTCACAATTGTTTTAAGATGGTCATAACATATATCATTTAGCTATTTGATTTGGAATTCTAGGAAACCTGTAGGTATAAAAGAAAAAGATGTAACATTGAATGTGGCCTTACTACTATTAGCCCATATAAACACATTGAATAACACATTCATACACGGCAAAACAGAACCCTGGTTCACTTAAAAGCCTATTCATTTTCATATATTTTTTTACCAGTCTGTACTGCCTTACCTTCAGACGAGTCTCGTTGTAGAGCAAAACGGAGATCACGTCCGTTTTCATGAGGGTCTCAGCTTTCAATGTTGTGTAGCTCAAACCCTTCGGACTTGACATACTTTTTTGTTAGAAGACCTGTTCGGAGTTGGGGTGCCGGCATCAGTGACTTGAGATGTGTCCCGTGAAGCTTCTGTGTGTCGCGTTCGTGAGAGTCTCAGATATCTAGAACTGGGTCCAAAGACTTTCTAGCCCAAACCGTTCGGATGCTACAGATGTTTTTGCGTCTCCTAGTCTGACAAATTCCACCGCCGATGCGGAAGGCCGACATAGGCGGATGCGGTGGATTGAGACCCAGCCCATGTAAAAATGTAATCTCCAGCTTAAACAGAAGGATTTTGATGGGGATTTTTTTATTATGCCAATTAGATTCCTGTGCAGGCGTTGACATCAAAATAATAATGTAAATCTTAACACATTTATTTCATCCCTTGTTCATTTTACCTATTCCCTCACCCCGAGATCCCCTCCCTCTCATTTTACCTATTCCCTCGCCCCGAGATCCCCTCCCTCTCATTTTACCTATTCCCTCACCATGATCCCCTCCCTCTCATTTTACCTATTCCCTCACCATGATCCCCTCCCTTTCCCTCTCTCATTTTCATTTTACCTATTCCCTCACCCAGATCCCATCTCTCGCTCTCTCATTTTACATATTCCCTCACCCAGATCCCATCTCTCGCTCTTTCATTTTACCTATTCCCTCACCCAGATCCCATCTCTCGCTCTTTCATTTTACTTATTCCCTCACCCAGATCCCCTCCTCCTCTCTCTCATTTTACCTATTCCCTCGCCCAGATCCCCTCCTTCTCTCTCTCATTTTACCTATTCCCTCGCCCAGATCCCCTCCTTCTCTCTCTCATTTTACCTATTCCCTCGCCCAGATCCCCTCCTTCTCTCTCTCATTTTACATATTCCCTCGCCCAAATCCCCTCCTTCTCTCTCTCATTTTACCTATTCCCTCGCCCAGATCCCCTCCTCTCTCTCATTTTACCTATTCCCTCGCCCAGATCCCCTCCTCTCTCTCATTTTACACATTCCCTCACCCAGATCCCATCTCTCTCTCTCTCATTTTACCTATTCCCTCACCCAGATCCCATCCCTCTCTCTCATTTTACCTATTCCCTCGCCCAGATCCCCTCCTTCTCTCTCTCATTTTACCTATTCCCTCGCCCAGATCCCCTCCTCCTCTCTCTCATTTTACCTATTCCCTCGCCCAGATCCCCTCCTTCTCTCTCTCATTTTACCTATTCCCTCGCCCAGATCCCCTCCTTCTCTCTCTCATTTTACCTATTCCCTCACCCAGATCCCATCTCTCTCTCTCTCATTTTACCTATTCCCTCGCCCAGATCCCCTCCTTTTCTCTCTCATTTTACCTATTCCCTCGCCCAGATCCCCTCCTTCTCTCTCTCATTTTACCTATTCCCTCGCCCAGATCCCATCCTCTCTCTCATTTTACCTATTCCCTCGCCCAGATCCCCTCCTTCTCTCTCTCATTTACCTATTCCCTCGCCCAGATCCCCTCCTTCTCTCTCTCATTTTACCTATTCCCTCGCCCAGATCCCCTCCTCTCTCTCATTTTACCTATTCCCTCACCCAGATCCCATCTCTCGCTCTCTCATTTTACATATTCCCTCGCCCAAATCCCCTCCTTCTCTCTCTCATTTTACCTATTCCCTCGCCCAGATCCCCTCCTCTCTCTCATTTTACCTATTCCCTCGCCCAGATCCCCTCCTCTCTCTCATTTTACCTATTCCCTCGCCCAAATCCCCTCCCTCCCTCTCTCATTTTACCTATTCCCTCGCCCAGATCCCCTCCTCTCTCTCATTTTACCTATTCCCTCGCCCAAATCCCCTCCCTCCCTCTCTCACTTTACCTATTCCCTCCATCCTCTGGTCTGCCTGCTCCCTCTGCCCTCTGGTCTGCCTGCTCCCTCCGTCCTCTGGTCTGCCTGCTCCTTTCATCCTCTGGTCTGCCTGCTCCCTCTGATCTGCCTGCTCCCTCTGCCCTCTGGTCTGCCTGCTCCCTCTGCCCTCTGCCCTCTGGTCTGCCTGCTCCCTTCATCCTCTGGTCTGCCTGCTCTCTCTGATCTGCCTGCTCCCTCTGCCCTCTGGTCTGCCTGCTCCCTCTGCCCTCTGCCCTCTGATCTGCCTGCTCCCTCCATCCTCTGGTCTTCTGGTCTGCCTGCTCCTTCTGCCCTCTGGTCTGCCTGCTCCCTCCGTCCTCTGGTCTGCCTGCTCCCTTCATCCTCTGGTCTGCCTGCTCCCTCTGATCTGCCTGCTCCCTCTGCCCTCTGGTCTGCCTGCTCCCTCTGCCCTCTGCCCTCTGATCTGCCTGCTCCCTCCATCCTCTGGTCTTCTGGTCTGCCTGCTCCCTCTGCCCTCTGGTCTGCCTGCTCCCTCTGCCCTCTGGTCTGCCTGCTCCCTCTGCCCTCTGGTCTGCCTGCTCCCTTCATCCTCTGGTCTGCCTGCTCTCTCTGATCTGCCTGCTCCCTCCATCCTCTGGTCTTCTGGTCTGCCTGCTCCCTCTGCCCTCTGGTCTGCCTGCTCACTCTGCCCTCTGGTCTGCCTGCTCACTCTGCCCTCTGGTCTGCCTGCTCACTCTGCCCTCTGGTCTGCCTGCTCACTCTGCCCTCTGGTCTGCCTGCTCCCTCTGCCCTCTGGTCTGCCTGTTCCCTCTGATCTGCCTGCTCCCTCCATCCTCTGGCCTGCCTGCTCCCCATGTCACGTCCTACGTCCTCTGGGTGGAAGACAGAACTGAGGAAAATGGACGGTCAGTCCCACTTTAAATAAACAACAACTAGGTTTAATGAAGCCTTCATAGACACTTTATAATGCATATATACTGTATATCGATGCTTTACGAAGTATTCATGTAAAAGGTGTTGCAACAGGACCTTAAAGGGGTAATCAGCAGTTGCTACATCCATTTTTGGACTTTTACATTTATACGTACCCAACGTTGATTCTTGAAGAATATAACTTAGAAATGTCTGATGAGCTTAGTTTAACCGTTGTACCCCATCAGAACCCAAAAGTATAAGCTTGTTTTACTCCAATGTTTGAAAACCACGCAATGTAAACCAACACTGCATAGCCTCAAAACTTGGTTAAAACTATAATTGTTCTATTATGGATGGTCAGTCCTTGCATCCATAGGTCCCTCTATGAATTTGATAGTGATGACATTTTCCAGCTCCATCCCTCAGCTTTCTAACGAAGCAGTGGTGGGGAGGATGCTTTGTTATTGTTTCAACTGCTGATTGGCCCTTTAATCTGGCACTTTGCCATATGTGGCATGCGTGAAAATATATCTCTGCACAGAGATTTAAAAAACATCAGTGTGAATATTAAAGATGCAATATGCAGCATAGTTTGTGAGGTGATGCATTGATTCTTTGCTCTTTCCACCACTGGATTCAGAACAGGCAGTGTAGATATATCGGTACAGGCCTAGATACGTGAATGGAGGTTTTAGATGGAGGCTGTTTCTGTTGCTACTACTAGTCTACTGAAGCATCCCGCCAATGATCTGGTGTTGTTAAAGTTTTATCTTTGGCAGGACACCGCTGGCTTGTCAGGTTGTGGAGAGGGAAAACGATATGGTGCATTTAAAGATCAATAAAAATGCTCCTCCATCTTTGGGAGCCGTATTAGCTCAGACGTTGAAATACGACTCATCACTTTTATGTCTGAAACAATTGGCCATTGGGATATGAAATGAATCTGACAGAGGGGCCCATCTGCTGCAGAGGCCTGTTGGCCATTGTGAACACTGATTCTATCTTTGCGAGGGACATTTTTAATTGGGCACTTCATGCGAACAGCATATACGTGTCACATAAACGTACCTGTTGGTATGACTTTTATGCTGGATCTGGTGTGGGGAGTTCCTTACTAATTAGAGACCTTAACTCATCAATCAAGTACAAGGGAGGAGCGAAAACCCACAGACACTCGGCCCTCCGTGGAATGAGTTCAACACCTGTATTTACACATTCAATCAATATTTCTTTTTAAATGGATTTAGCTGCAAAACTACAACAATTCAGGGATTGGCAAATGTTTTTTTGTTGTTTTTGGAATTCAGTCAGGGTTTAAATTGACTGTTGAAAGTTAGAATAGTAGCTGCAATTTCGAAATTTGGTTGTGCATCAGCAGTTTGTTATGTCAGTAAATTAGTCTAGCGGTCAGCTATCTGAACATTGTAATCATGGTGTAATTACCGGCCGGGGGCCCCCTTGAATTTGTTAGTCAGTCTCACTCAGATATCATATTAAAAACTGCAAACATTTCTCTCCACACTATGGCAAAATGTGTAGAATTGCAGGAAATTAGCTGCAAAACTGAATTCACATTTTCCTTTGACTTTAAGTATTATTCTCCCTGTGGTCTTTTGAGCTCCAATGAGAGGGGAAGTGTTCTGTTTGAGGACTGGGCTAGGCCAGTGGGCTTGCTATGCTGAGAATGTGTCTCCTCATTGATCAGTCATCACAGACCAGTCTATCAGTCAGCAGCTTCTTTGTACTGCACAGGCCAGCTGGGCTAGATATCTATGTAATGAGGGCTGGAAGTTGGGAATGCTCCAGGCTGTTGCATCACCATGTTAATAATATATTTATATACTTTATATACTATTTATTTCATTATATCATTAATTCACAAACACTTTATTTGGATAGTCCCAAGTAGATGGTTTGTAGATGTTCACTAACTGCCAACAACACTTCAACAAACTATCCACTAACCCTAACCCTAGCCTTAACCCTTAACCCTTAACCTAGTCCTTATTCTCAACCTAACCCTAGCCTTAACCCTTAACCTAGCCCTTATTCTAAACCTAACCCTAGCCTTAACCTTTAACCTAGCCCTTATTCTAAACCTAACCCTAGCCTTAACCCTTAACCTAGCCCTTATTCTAAACCTAACCCTAGCCTTAGCCCTTAACCTAGCCCGTATTCTAAACCTAACCCTAGCCTTAACCCTTAACCTAGCCCTTATTTTAAACCTAACCCTAGCCTTAACCCTTAACCTAGCCATTATTCTAAACCTAACCCTAACCCTAACCTTAGCAAGCAGTTGCTGATCAACAGATGGTTATACTATCAACAAACTATCTGTAGATCATCTATATGGGACTATCCAAATAGAGTGTGACCTTTATTTCTGGTCGTATGTGACTCTTTTGGACACTCAGTTTTGTCTGACTGGGAGATTTCAAAATCAAATCAAATGTTATTTGTCACATGCTGTAACGATGGTCGTCTAAAGGGGACCAAGACGCGGCGTGTGAAGTGCTCATATTCACTTTTATTTTAACTCTAAATCAACAAAACAACAAAACGACCGTAAACAGTCCTGTCAGGTGTAACATACACAAAACAGGAAACAACCACCCACAAAACACAGGAAAAAACACCCCTACTAAATAGGACCTTCAATTAGAGGCAATGAGGAACGGCTGCCTCCAATTGAAGGTCAACCCAAGAAACTTAAACATAGAAATAGACACACTAGAATAAACATAGAAATATACTAACATAGAACATAAACCAAAAACCCCAAAACACATAAAACAAACACCCGCTACCACGCCCTGACCAAACTACAATAACAAATAACCCCCTTTACTGGTCAGGACGTGACACGTGCCAAATACAACATGTGTAGGTTGACCTTACCGTGAAATGCTTACTTACAAGCCCTTAACCAACAGTGCAGTTTTAAGAAAAATAAGGGTTAAGAAAATATTTACTAAATAAACTAAAGTAAAAAATAAAAGAGCAACAATAACAAGGCTATATACAGTGGGTACCGGTACAGAGTCAAAGTGCAGGGGTACAGGTTAGTCGAGGTTATTGAGGTAATATCTACATGCAGGTAGACTATGCGTGGACAATAAACAGCGAGTAGCAGCAGCGTAAAAAAAAGGGGAGGGGTCAATGTAAATAGTCCGGGTAGCCATTTGATTAGCTGTTCAGCAGTCTTATGGCTTGGGGGTAGAAGATGTTAAGAAGCCTTTTGGACCTAGACTTGGCGCTCCGGTACCGCTTGCCATCTATGACTAGGGTGGCTGGATTCTTTGGCAATTTTTAGGGCCTTCCTCTGACACCGCCTGGTATAGAGGTCCTGGATGGCAGGAAGCTTGGCTCCAGTGATTTACTGGGCGGTACGCAGTACCCTCTGTAGCGCCTTGCGGTTAGAGGCCGAGCATTTGCCGTACCAGGCGTTGATGCAACCAGTCAGTATGTTCTCAATGGTGCAGCGGTATAACTTTTTGAGGATCTGAGGACCCATGACAAATCTTTTTAGTCTCCTGAGGGGGAATAGGCATTGCTGTGCCCTCTTCTCGACTGTCTTGGTGTGTAGTCCATGATCATCTGTCTGATTTGTGTGTCCTGGGTGTGCTTAGTAAATGCTAGATTGTGTCCACTGTAATCCTAAGGGTTTGAAGTGACTATTACCAGACAGAAGATGTGGTATATACTGTACCTGTACAAAATGTTTGTATGAGCCCCTTTCAAACAGCCCCTTATTTACCACTGATGTACAGGTATATGCCTTTATACAAATCAGTGGGTAACTGATGTACAGGTATATGCCTTTATACAAATCAGTGGGTAACTGATGTACAGGTATATGCCTTTATACAAATCAGTGGGTAACTGATGTACAGGTATATGCCTTTATACAAATCAGTGGGTAACTGGCAAATGAAGAGTGCTGCGGGGTGTTGTTAAACCATGGGTGCTGTTTACGTTTACAATTTGGGAGGTGTTAAACAATGGAAGTGTTAATGAATTTACCAGCAAAAAGCAGTGAACCATTCACACAGACCTGATAGCTGTATTTTGATTACAGGGTCTGTGAAAATGCAGGAGTCATGACTAGGTCTTCAGGTGGGTTTTATTCCCCCTTGTTTTTTACCCCACTACCCTTTTCAGGTACACCAACAGCTGATATAAAGAAGCAGGCCTGGTCAAATAGTGGGGTTTTGGTCTGTGTAGGAAAGGAAGATACTGCATGTTTACTTGACTAGTGTGTCGTTATGCCTGTGCCCTGTGTTGTGTTGCGACTGCTGACTCAAGTGGATCCATCTTACGCTATTGGTTGGCATCTGGTTGCATGTCGGCCTATAGTCACCTCAAAATTATTGTTGCCATTTTCGACACAAGATATTTATAAAGACGTAATAATATTCCTGTTGTTCTTCAGGTTTGCTTTTCTGCCCATCCTGTCTTCTATCCCATTGGCCTTGCAACACACCTTGTCTCAATAGTTTTTTGATCATAATTCAGTCTCTCAGTTGGCGATCCATTTGTATGCGTGGCGTCCTTTGGCAGACTGTTCCTGGCTTGACGCAATCAAGCCCCACTGAACAACAATCCCTCTTTAAAACGAGAAAAAAACGAAGGTTACTTTTGAGATATTAATATGTTAAACGTTGAATAAATGAATGTGAAAAATGGTATTTCAGAAAGTAGTATGTTAGAGCACACTATAAGGAGGATAATGAACCAATATGTTGTCTGTATCATGTACAGTTCACGGATCATAAGGTCTGACAGGAAGCATGTATAGGTCTAAAAAGAGCCTAAAATGGCCACTTTCATCCTGATTTTCAAAAGAAACCTGTGTGATACAAATGTAAATAGCATGTCAAACATCCTTCCTCCCAATGAAGTTTCTATGTGAGGATTGCTAGAACAATCTGAGATAGCAGAAATATTTTGGGCCTTTCCTGGCGTGTAATAGACCCCTTCCTCTCTTCCATCCCTTTAACATTGCAACACACCTTGTCTCAATAGTTTTTAGATCATAATTCAGTCTCTCAGTTGGCGATCCATTTGTATGCGTGGCGTCCTTTGGCAGACTGTTCCTGGCTTGACACAATCAAGCCCCACTGAACAACAATCCCTCTTTAAAACGAGATTACCAGCAGTAAACATATCTTCCACTTGCCTATGAACAGAAATCATGTGATTTAATTTCACTATCAAATTGACGTAAGAGAAATCACAAACTATCTCAAAACTCCAAACCCGCTCACAATTGAATCCATTTAGGTTGGTCCCGCAGCACCAGTGTAGAGAAGTGGATAAAGGCCGGGGTTGTGTGAAATGAAATGAATGCGAGGCTATGTGAAAGGAAGAAGCCCAAAGGGGCTCCATGTAGCAATGGAGAGAGGCTTCTGTAGCAGAGATACTGGGTCTGTGTTAGTTAGCTCTGATCTGCATTATCTTCTGTGCCCAGTTTAGCCCATGTGATGTTTGTGCAGGGCCCCTGGAAACCTGCTGCAGCTGCACGGGGGTGAGAAATTGATCGCCTCACAAACTCCCTTTCTTCTCTCAAACAAGAGCTTTTAGTGACAACGGCCATCAGTCACATGACCACTGACCCCTCTATCACACCCCCCCCACCCCCATCACCCACCCCAACACCCATCTCCCAGAATGCACCCCTCTCAACCCCACCAACCACTGCAGATGTTGGGAACAGAACATGGGGAACAAGTTTAACGATAGAGCCTCAACTCTGGCCCTGTGTGTCTTAAACCAATAACAGCTGTATCAGACAGCTGTGATTCAAATACATGGTAAAGGAATACTGTGCCTTAAGACTCAGCACACTTTGTGGCCAAGAGTTTATGTTCCTTATACATCTTTGATACTGAAAACAAAACTAAATGAATGTACGTAAGCCCACTTAGTTTTCAGTTGTGCACTTGGGCGCTGGATCCCACTTCTGACACCATGTGGGGTTGCAACAATGGCTGAATAAAACATCACACTTACTGTCCTAGAGTAGTCACAGATTGAACTATAGTAGTCACAGACTGAACTATAGTAGTCACAGACAGCTATAGTAGTCACAGACTGAACTATAGTAATCCCAGACTGAACTATAGTAGTCACAGACTGAACTATAGTAGTCACAGACTGAACTATAGTAGTCACAGACTGAACTATAGTAGTCACAGACTGAACTATAGTAGTCACAGACTGAACTATAGTAGTCACAGACTGAACTATAGTAGTCAAAGACTGAACTATAGTAGTCACAGACTGAACTATAGTAGTCACAGACTGAACTATAGTAGTCACAGACTGAACTATAGTAGTCACAGACTGAACTATAGTAGTCACAGACTGAACTATAGTAGTCCCAGACTGAACTATAGTAGTCACAGACTGAACTATAGTAGTCACAGACTGAACTATAGTAGTCACAGACTGAACTATAGTAGTCAAAGACTGAACTATAGTAGTCACAGACTGAACTATAGTAGTCACAGACTGAACTATAGTAGTCACAGACTGAACTATAGTAGTCACAGACTGAACTATAGTAGTCACAGACTGAACTATAGTAGTCCCAGACTGAACTATAGTAGTCACAGACTGAACTATAGTAGTCAAAGACTGAACTATAGTAGTCAAAGACTGAACTATAGTAGTCACAGACTGAACTATAGTAGTCACAGACTGAACTATAGTAGTCAAAGACTGAACTATAGTAGTCAAAGACTGAACTATAGTAGTCACAGACTGAACTATAGTAGTCACAGGCAGAGCTATAGTAGTCACAGACAGCTATAGTAGTCACAGACTGAACTACAGTAGTCACAGACTGAACTATAGTAGTCACAAGCAGAGCTATAGTAGTCACAGGCAGAGCTATAGTAGTCACAGGCAGAGCTATAGTAGTCACAGGCAGAGCTATAGTAGTCACAGGCAGAGCTATAGTAGCTCAGGGTTGGAGGAGTGTTTCAAATATCTCTTGATGACATACACAACAAATGCATTGGCAAGGCAAATGGTTTGCCCTTTTCATGACTCCAATGCTTCATACAGTATATATTTTGTATTTGTATAATAATTTTAGGGTGATATGAAAGTAGAGATTCTGAGGTTTCCAAAACCATATTGCACACAATGATTATTAACTGTTAGATAGACAGAGAGTTGGGAACGTTATAAACATTGCCCTGCTGTGGTCACCTGTTGGAATGACAACCCTGTGGCTGTATGGTCTTGTGTTCTGGAGAGCCAGGCGGGTGTGACTGGAAGGGGTAGTTAGACCAAGTTCCTGTTCCATGGTATTCATTTGTTTTACAGTGACAATACTTTGACATTGTTGTTGCTGAGAAGGACAGATAACAGAGATGTAATGTGTGTGCAGCAATGAGAACTGCTCTAGTTGATTTCTGAGAACCAGATACCTTCCTAACAGTTAAGGTCAACGCCTTAAATCGCCCAGGTGTCAAAATGGAGACCCAAGCAATAAATAGCACAGTGAGTGAGATGGTTGTAAGGTCGTCTAGAAGATTCAGATTAATAACATCAGCCAGACAGCAACGCTGCTCAGCACATTTTACATTACATTTGACATTTTGGTCATTTAGCAGACGCTCTTATACAGAGTGACTTACAATTAGTGCATTAACCTTAAGAGAACCAAACATAATACTACTACCATTAGAGGGATGATACTACTACCATTAGGGGGATGATACTACTACCATTAGGGGGATGATACTACTACCATTAGAGGGATGATACTACTACCATTAGGGGGATGATACTACTACCATTAGAGGGATGATACTACTACCATTAGGGGGATGATACTACTACCATTAGAGGGATGATACTACTACCATTAGAGGGATGATACTACTACCGTTAGAGGATGATACTACTACCATTAGGGGGATGATACTACTACCATTAGAGGGATGATACTACTACCATTACGGGGATGATACTACTACCATTAGAGGATGATACTACTACCATTAGTGGGATGATACTACTACCATTAGGGTGATGATACTACTACCATTAGAGGGATGATACGACTACCATTAGAGGGATGATACGACTACCATTAGAGGGATGATACTACTACCATTAGGGGGATGATACTACTACCATTAGGGGGATGATACTACTACCATTAGGGGGATGATACTACTACCATTAGAGGGATGATACTACTACCATTAGAGGATGATACTACTACCATTAGGGGGATGATACTACTACCATTAGGGGGATGATACTACTACCATTAGGGGGATGATACTACTACCATTAGGGGGATGATACTACTACCATTAGAGGGATGATACTACTACCATTAGAGGATGATACTACTACCATTAGAGGGATGATACTACTACCATTAGGGGGATGATACTAATACCATTAGGGGGATGATACTACTACCATTAGAGGGATGATACTACTACCATTAGAGGGATGATACTACTACCATTAGAGGATGATACTACTACCATTAGGGGGATGATAATACTACCATTAGAGGGATGATCCTACTACCATTAGAGGGATGATCCTACTACCATTAGAGGGATGATACTACTACCATTACGGGGATGATACTACTACCATTAGAGGATGATACTACTACCATTAGAGGATGATACTACTACCATTAGGGGGATGATACTAGTACCATTAGAGGGATGATCCTACTACCATTAGAGGGATGATCCTACTACCATTAGAGGGATGATACTACTACCATTAGAGGGATGATACTACTACCATTAGAGGGATGATACTACTACCATTAGGGGGATGATACTACTACCATTAGAGGGATGATACTACTACCATTAGAGGATGATACTACTACCATTAGGGGGATGATACTACTACCATTAGGGGGATGATACTACTACCATTAGGGGGATGATACTACTACCATTAGGGGGATGATACTACTACCATTAGGGGGATGATACTACTACCATTAGGGGGATGATACTACTACCATTAGAGTGATGATACTACTACCATTAGGAGGATGATACTACTACCATTAGGAGGATGATACTACTACCATTAGGGGGATGATGCTACTACCATTAGGGTGATGATACTACTACCATTAGAGGGATGATACGACTACCATTAGAGGGATGATACGACTACCATTAGAGGGATGATACTACTACCATTAGGGGGATGATACTACTACCATTAGAGGGATGATACTACTACCATTAGGGGGATGATACTACTACCATTAGAGGGATGATACTACTACCATTAGGGGGATGATACTACTACCATTAGAGGGATGATACTACTACCATTAGAGGGATGATACTACTACCGTTAGAGGATGATACTACTACCATTAGGGGGATGATACTACTACCATTAGAGGGATGATACTACTACCATTAGGGGGATGATACTACTACCATTAGAGGATGATACTACTACCATTAGTGGGATGATTCTACTACCATTAGGGTGATGATACTACTACCATTAGAGGGATGATACGACTACCATTAGAGGGATGATACCACTACCATTAGAGGGATGATACTACTACCATTAGGGGGATGATACTACTACCATTAGGGGGATGATACTACTACCATTAGGGGGATGATACTACTACCATTAGAGGGATGATACTACTACCATTAGAGGATGATACTACTACCATTAGAGGGATGATACTACTACCATTAGGGGGATGATACTACTACCATTAGGGGGATGATACTACTACCATTAGAGGGATGATACTACTACCATTAGAGGATGATACTACTACCATTAGAGGGATGATACTACTACCATTAGGGGGATGATACTACTACCATTAGAGGGATGATACTACTACCATTAGAGGGATGATACTACTACCATTAGAGGGATGATACTACTACCATTAGAGGGATGATACTACTACCATTAGAGGATGATACTACTACCATTAGGGGGATGATAATACTACCATTAGAGGGATGATCCTACTACCATTAGAGGGATGATCCTACTACCATTAGAGGGATGATACTACTACCATTACGGGGATGATACTACTACCATTAGAGGATGATACTACTACCATTAGAGGATGATACTACTACCATTAGGGGGATGAAACTAGTACCATTAGAGGGATGATCCTACTACCATTAGAGGGATGATCCTACTACCATTAGAGGGATGATACTACTACCATTAGAGGGATGATACTACTACCATTAGAGGGATGATACTACTACCATTAGGGGGATGATACTACTACCATTAGAGGGATGATACTACTACCATTAGAGGATGATACTACTACCATTAGAGGATGATACTACTACCATTAGAGGATGATACTACTACCATTAGGGGGATGATACTACTACCATTAGGGGGATGATACTACTACCATTAGGGGGATGATACTACTACCATTAGGGGGATGATACTACTACCATTAGAGTGATGATACTACTACCATTAGGAGGATGATACTACTACCATTAGGGGGATGATACTACTACCATTAGGGGGATGATACTACTACCATTAGAGGATGATACTACCACCATTAGAGGGATGATACTACTACCATTAGGGGGATGATACTACTACCATAAGAGGAATGATACTACTACCATTAGAGGGATGATACTACTACCGTTAGGGGGATGATACTACTACCATTAGGGGGATGATACTACTACCATTAGAGGGATGATACTACTACCATTAGGGGGATGATACTACTACCATTAGGGGGATGATACTACTACCATTAGAGTGATGATACTACTACCATTAGGAGGATGATACTACTACCATTAGGGGGATGATACTACTACCATTAGGGGGATGATACTACTACCATTAGAGGATGATACTACCACCATTAGAGGATGATACTACTACCATTAGGGGGATGATACTACTACCATAAGAGGGATGATACTACTACCATTAGAGGGATGATACTACTACCGTTAGGGGGATGATACTACTACCATTAGGGGGATGATACTACTACCATTAGAGGGATGATACTACTACCATTAGAGGGATGATACTACTACCATTAGAAGGATGATACTACTACCATTAGAGGATGATACTACCACCATTAGAGGGATGATACTACTACCATTAGAGGATGATACTACTACCATTAGAGGATGATACTACTCCATTAGAGGATGATACTACTACCATTAGAGGGATGATACTACTACCATTAGAGGATGATACTACTACCATTAGGGGGATGATACTACTACCATTAGAGGGATGATACTACTACCATTAGGGGGATGATACTACTACCATTAGGGGATGATACTACGACCATTAGAGGGATGATACTACTACCATTAGAGGATGATACTACTACCATTAGAGGGATGATACTACTACCATTAGAGGATGATACTACTACCATTAGGGGGATGATACTACTAACATTAGGGGGATGATACTACTACCATTAGAGGGATGATACTACTACCATTAGAGGATGATACTACTACCATTAGAGGATGATACTACGACCATTAGGGGGATGATACTACTACCATTAGAGGGATGATACTACTACCATTAGAGGAAAATACTACTACCATTAGGGGGATGATACTACTACCATTAGAGGATGATACTACTACCATTAGAGGGATGATACTACTACCATTAGGGGGATGATACTACTACCATTAGAGGGATGATACTACTACCATTAGAGGGATGATACTACTACCATTAGAGGATGATACTACTACCATTAGGGGGATGATACTACTACCATTAGGGGGATGATACTACTACCATTAGAGGGATCATACTACTACCATTAGGGGGATGATACTACTACCATTAGGGGGATGATACTACTACCATTAGGGGGATGATACTACTACCATTAGAGGATGATACTACTACCATTAGAGGGATGATACTACTACCATTAGGGGGATGACACTACTACCATTAGAGGGATGATACTACTACCATTAGGGGGATGATACTACTACCATTAGAGGGATGATACTACTACCATTAGAGGATGATACTACTACCATTAGAGGATGATACTACTACCATTAGGGGGATGATACTACTACCATTAGAGGATGATACTACTACCATTAGGGGGATGATACTACTACCATTAGGGGGATGATACTACTACCATTAGGGGGATGATACTACTACCATTAGGGGGATGATACTACTACCATTAGGGGGATGATACTACTACCATTAGGGGGATGGTACTACTACCATTAGAGTGATGATACTACTACCATTAGGAGGATGATACTTCTACCATTAGGGGGATGATACTACTACCATTAGGGGGATGATACTACTACCATTAGAGGATGATACTACTACCATTAGGGGGATGATACTACTACCATTAGAGGGATGATACTACTACCATTACGGGGATGATACTACTACCATTAGAGGGATGATACTAATACCATTAGGGGGATGATACTACTACCATTAGGGGATGATACTACTACCATTAGGGGGATGATACTACTACCATTAGAGGATGATACTACTACCATTAGGGGGATGATACTACTACCATTAGAGGATGATACTACTACCATTAGAGGGATGATACTACTACCATTAGGGGGATGATACTACTACCATTAGAGGGATGATACTACTACCATTAGAGGGATGATACTACTACCATTAGAGGATGATACTACTACCATTAGGGGGATGATACTACTACCATTAGGGGGATGATACTACTACCATTAGAGGGATGATACTACTACCATTAGGGGGATGATACTACTACCATTAGGGGGATGATACTACTACCATTAGGGGGATGATACTACTACCATTAGAGGATGATACTACTACCATTAGAGGATGATACTACTACCATTAGGGGGATGATACTACTACCATTAGGGGGATGATACTACTACCATTAGAGGGATGATACTACTACCATTAGGGGGATGATACTACTACCATTAGAGGGATGATACTACTACCATTAGAGGGATGATACTACTACCATTAGAGGATGATACTACTACCATTAGAGGGATGATACTACTACCATTAGGGGGATGACACTACTACCATTAGAGGGATGATACTACTACCATTAGGGGGATGATACTACTACCATTAGAGGGATGATACTACTACCATTAGAGGATGATACTACTACCATTAGAGGATGATACTACTACCATTAGGGGGATGATACTACTACCATTAGAGGATGATACTACTACCATTAGGGGATGATACTACTACCATTAGGGGATGATACTACTACCATTAGGGGGATGATACTACTACCATTAGGGGGATGATACTACTACCATTAGGGGGATGATACTACTACCATTAGAGGGATGATACTACTACCATTAGGGGGATGATACTACTACCATTAGAGGGATGATACTACTACCATTAGAGGATGATACTACTACCATTAGAGGATGATACTACTACCATTAGGGGGATGATACTACTACCATTAGGGGGATGACACTACTACCATTAGAGGGATGATACTACTACCATTAGGGGGATGATACTACTACCATTAGGGGGATGATTCTACTACCATTAGAGTGATGATACTACTACCATTAGAGGGATGATACTACTACCATTAGGGGGATGATACTACTACCATTAGAGTGATGATACTACTACCATTAGAGGGATGATACTACTACCATTAGAGGGATGATACTACTACCATTAGGGGGATGATACTACTACCATTAGAGGGATGATACTACTACCATTAGGGGGATGATACTACTACCATTAGGGGATGATACTACTACCATTAGAGGGATGATACTACTACCATTAGAGGATGATACTACTACCATTAGAGGGATGATACTACTACCATTAGAGGGATGATACTACTACCATTAGGGGGATGATACTACTACCATTAGGGGGGTGATACTACTACCATTAGAGGATGATACTACTACCATTAGAGGGATGATACTACTACCATTAGGGGGATGATACTACTACCATTAGAGGGATGATACTACTACCATTAGGGGGATGATACTACTACCATTAGAGGATGATACTACTACCATTAGGGGATGATACTACTACCATTAGGGGGATGATACTACTACCATTAGAGGATGATACTACTACCATTAGAGGATGATACTACTACCATTAGGGGGATGATACTACTACCATTAGAGGGATGATACTACTACCATTAGTGGGATGATACTACTACCATTAGAGGGATGATACTACTACCATTAGGGGGATGATACTACTACCATTAGGGGGATGATACTACTACCATTAGGGGGATGATACTACTACCATTAGAGGATGATACTACTACCATTAGAGGATGATACTACTACCATTAGGGGGATGATACTACTACCATTAGAGGGATGATACTACTACCATTAGGGGGATGATACTACTACCATTAGAGGGATGATACTACTACCATTAGGGGGATGATACTACTACCATTAGGGGGATGATACTACCACCATTAGAGGGATGATACTACTACCATTAGAGGATGATACTACTACCATTAGGGGGGATGATACTACTACCATTAGAGGATGATACTACTACCATTAGGGGGATGATACTACTACCATTATAGGGATGATACTACTACCATTAGGGGGATGATACTACTACCATTAGAGGATGATACTACTACCATTAGAGGGATGATACTACTACCATTAGAGGGATGATACTACTACCATTAGAGGGATGATACTACTACCATTAGAGGGATGATACTACTACCATTAGAGGATGATACCACTACCATTAGGGGGATGATACTACTACCATTAGGGGGATGATACTACTACCATTAGAGGGATGATACTACTACCATTAGAGGGATGATACTACTACCGTTAGAGGATGATACTACTACCATTAGGGGGATGATACTACTACCATTAGAGGGATGATACTACTACCATTACGGGGATGATACTACTACCATTAGAGGATGATACTACTACCATTAGTGGGATGATACTACTACAATTAGGGTGATGATACTACTACCATTAGAGGGATGATACGACTACCATTAGAGGGATGATACGACTACCATTAGAGGGATGATACTACTACCATTAGGGGGATGATACTACTACCATTAGGGGGATGATACTACTACCATTAGGGGGATGATACTACTACCATTAGAGGGATGATACTACTACCATTAGAGGATGATACTACTACCATTAGGGGGATGATACTACTACCATTAGGGGGATGATACTACTACCATTAGGGGGATGATACTACTACCATTAGGGGGATGATACTACTACCATTAGAGGGATGATACTACTACCATTAGAGGATGATACTACTACCATTAGAGGGATGATACTACTACCATTAGGGGGATGATACTAATACCATTAGGGGGATGATACTACTACCATTAGAGGGATGATACTACTACCATTAGAGGGATGATACTACTACCATTAGAGGATGATACTACTACCATTAGGGGGATGATAATACTACCATTAGAGGGATGATCCTACTACCATTAGAGGGATGATCCTACTACCATTAGAGGGATGATACTACTACCATTACGGGGATGATACTACTACCATTAGAGGATGATACTACTACCATTAGAGGATGATACTACTACCATTAGGGGGATGATACTAGTACCATTAGAGGGATGATCCTACTACCATTAGAGGGATGATCCTACTACCATTAGAGGGATGATACTACTACCATTAGAGGGATGATACTACTACCATTAGAGGGATGATACTACTACCATTAGGGGGATGATACTACTACCATTAGAGGGATGATACTACTACCATTAGAGGATGATACTACTACCATTAGGGGGATGATACTACTACCATTAGGGGGATGATACTACTACCATTAGGGGGATGATACTACTACCATTAGGGGGATGATACTACTACCATTAGGGGGATGATACTACTACCATTAGGGGGATGATACTACTACCATTAGAGTGATGATACTACTACCATTAGGAGGATGATACTACTACCATTAGGAGGATGATACTACTACCATTAGGGGGATGATGCTACTACCATTAGGGTGATGATACTACTACCATTAGAGGGATGATACGACTACAATTAGAGGGATGATACGACTACCATTAGAGGGATGATACTACTACCATTAGGGGGATGATACTACTACCATTAGAGGGATGATACTACTACCATTAGGGGGATGATACTACTACCATTAGAGGGATGATACTACTACCATTAGGGGGATGATACTACTACCATTAGAGGGATGATACTACTACCATTAGAGGGATGATACTACTACCGTTAGAGGATGATACTACTACCATTAGGGGGATGATACTACTACCATTAGAGGGATGATACTACTACCATTAGGGGGATGATACTACTACCATTAGAGGATGATACTACTACCATTAGTGGGATGATTCTACTACCATTAGGGTGATGATACTACTACCATTAGAGGGATGATACGACTACCATTAGAGGGATGATACCACTACCATTAGAGGGATGATACTACTACCATTAGGGGGATGATACTACTACCATTAGGGGGATGATACTACTACCATTAGGGGGATGATACTACTACCATTAGAGGGATGATACTACTACCATTAGAGGATGATACTACTACCATTAGAGGGATGATACTACTACCATTAGGGGGATGATACTACTACCATTAGGGGGATGATACTACTACCATTAGAGGGATGATACTACTACCATTAGAGGATGATACTACTACCATTAGAGGGATGATACTACTACCATTAGGGGGATGATACTACTACCATTAGAGGGATGATACTACTACCATTAGAGGGATGATACTACTACCATTAGAGGGATGATACTACTACCATTAGAGGGATGATACTACTACCATTAGAGGATGATACTACTACCATTAGGGGGATGATAATACTACCATTAGAGGGATGATCCTACTACCATTAGAGGGATGATCCTACTACCATTAGAGGGATGATACTACTACCATTACGGGGATGATACTACTACCATTAGAGGATGATACTACTACCATTAGAGGATGATACTACTACCATTAGGGGGATGAAACTAGTACCATTAGAGGGATGATCCTACTACCATTAGAGGGATGATCCTACTACCATTAGAGGGATGATACTACTACCATTAGAGGGATGATACTACTACCATTAGAGGGATGATACTACTACCATTAGGGGGATGATACTACTACCATTAGAGGGATGATACTACTACCATTAGAGGATGATACTACTACCATTAGAGGATGATACTACTACCATTAGAGGATGATACTACTACCATTAGGGGGATGATACTACTACCATTAGGGGGATGATACTACTACCATTAGGGGGATGATACTACTACCATTAGGGGGATGATACTACTACCATTAGAGTGATGATACTACTACCATTAGGAGGATGATACTACTACCATTAGGGGGATGATACTACTACCATTAGGGGGATGATACTACTACCATTAGAGGATGATACTACCACCATTAGAGGGATGATACTACTACCATTAGGGGGATGATACTACTACCATAAGAGGAATGATACTACTACCATTAGAGGGATGATACTACTACCGTTAGGGGGATGATACTACTACCATTAGGGGGATGATACTACTACCATTAGAGGGATGATACTACTACCATTAGGGGGATGATACTACTACCATTAGGGGGATGATACTACTACCATTAGAGTGATGATACTACTACCATTAGGAGGATGATACTACTACCATTAGGGGGATGATACTACTACCATTAGGGGGATGATACTACTACCATTAGAGGATGATACTACCACCATTAGAGGGATGATACTACTACCATTAGGGGGATGATACTACTACCATAAGAGGGATGATACTACTACCATTAGAGGGATGATACTACTACCGTTAGGGGGATGATACTACTACCATTAGGGGGATGATACTACTACCATTAGAGGGATGATACTACTACCATTAGAGGGATGATACTACTACCATTAGAAGGATGATACTACTACCATTAGAGGATGATACTACCACCATTAGAGGGATGATACGACTACCATTAGAGGATGATACTACTACCATTAGAGGATGATACTACTCCATTAGAGGATGATACTACTACCATTAGAGGGATGATACTACTACCATTAGAGGATGATACTACTACCATTAGGGGGATGATACTACTACCATTAGAGGGATGATACTACTACCATTAGGGGGATGATACTACTACCATTAGGGGATGATACTACGACCATTAGAGGGATGATACTACTACCATTAGAGGATGATACTACTACCATTAGAGGGATGATACTACTACCATTAGAGGATGATACTACTACCATTAGGGGGATGATACTACTAACATTAGGGGGATGATACTACTACCATTAGAGGGATGATACTACTACCATTAGAGGATGATACTACTACCATTAGAGGATGATACTACGACCATTAGGGGGATGATACTACTACCATTAGAGGGATGATACTACTACCATTAGAGGAAAATACTACTACCATTAGGGGGATGATACTACTACCATTAGAGGATGATACTACTACCATTAGAGGGATGATACTACTACCATTAGGGGGATGATACTACTACCATTAGAGGGATGATACTACTACCATTAGAGGGATGATACTACTACCATTAGAGGATGATACTACTACCATTAGGGGGATGATACTACTACCATTAGGGGGATGATACTACTACCATTAGAGGGATGATACTACTACCATTAGGGGGATGATACTACTACCATTAGGGGGATGATACTACTACCATTAGGGGGATGATACTACTACCATTAGAGGATGATACTACTACCATTAGAGGATGATACTACTATCATTAGGGGGATGATACTACTACCATTAGGGGGATGATACTACTACCATTAGAGGGATGATACTACTACCATTAGGGGGATGATACTACTACCATTAGAGGGATGATACTACTACCATTAGAGGGATGATACTACTACCATTAGAGGATGATACTACTACCATTAGAGGGATGATACTACTACCATTAGGGGGATGACACTACTACCATTAGAGGGATGATACTACTACCATTAGGGGGATGATACTACTACCATTAGAGGGATGATACTACTACCATTAGAGGATGATACTACTACCATTAGAGGATGATACTACTACCATTAGGGGGATGATACTACTACCATTAGAGGATGATACTACTACCATTAGGGGGATGATACTACTACCATTAGGGGGATGATACTACTACCATTAGGGGGATGATACTACTACCATTAGGGGGATGATACTACTACCATTAGGGGGATGATACTACTACCATTAGGGGGATGGTACTACTACCATTAGAGTGATGATACTACTACCATTAGGAGGATGATACTTCTACCATTAGGGGGATGATACTACTACCATTAGGGGGATGATACTACTACCATTAGAGGATGATACTACTACCATTAGGGGGATGATACTACTACCATTAGAGGGATGATACTACTACCATTACGGGGATGATACTACTACCATTAGAGGGATGATACTAATACCATTAGGGGGATGATACTACTACCATTAGGGGATGATACTACTACCATTAGGGGGATGATACTACTACCATTAGAGGATGATACTACTACCATTAGGGGGATGATACTACTACCATTAGAGGATGATACTACTACCATTAGAGGGATGATACTACTACCATTAGGGGGATGATACTACTACCATTAGAGGGATGATACTACTACCATTAGAGGGATGATACTACTACCATTAGAGGATGATACTACTACCATTAGGGGGATGATACTACTACCATTAGGGGGATGATACTACTACCATTAGAGGGATGATACTACTACCATTAGGGGGATGATACTACTACCATTAGGGGGATGATACTACTACCATTAGGGGGATGATACTACTACCATTAGAGGATGATACTACTACCATTAGAGGATGATACTACTACCATTAGGGGGATGATACTACTACCATTAGGGGGATGATACTACTACCATTAGGGGGATGATACTACTACCATTAGAGGATGATACTACTACCATTAGGGGGATGATACTACTACCATTATAGGGATGATACTACTACCATTAAGGGGATGATACTACTACCATTAGAGGATGATACTACTACCATTAGAGGGATGATACTACTACCATTAGAGGGATGATACTACTACCATTAGAGGGATGATACTACTACCATTAGAGGGATGATACTACTACCATTAGAGGATGATACCACTACCATTAGAGGATGATACTACTACCAATAGAGGATGATACTACTACCATTAGAGGATGATACTACTACCATTAGAGGGATGATACTACTACCATTAGGGGGATGATACTACTACCATTAGGGGATGATACTACTACCATTAGAGTGATGATACTACTACCATTAGAGGGATGATACTACTACCATTAGGGGGATGATACTACTACCATTAGGGGGATGATACTACTACCATTGGAGGGATGATACTACTACCATTAGGGGGATGATACTACTACCATTAGGGGGATGATACTACTACCATTAGAGGATGATACTACTACCATTAGAGGGATGATACTACTACCATTAGAGGATGATACTACTACCATTAGAGGGATGATACTACTACCATTAGAGGGATGATACTACTACCATTAGGGGGATGATACTACTACCATTAGGGGGATGATACTACTACCATTAGAGGATGATACTACTACCATTAGAGGGATGATACTACTACCATTAGGGGGATGATACTACTACCATTAGGGGGATGATACTACTACCATTAGGGGGATGATACTACTACCATTAGAGGATGATACTACTACCATTAGAGGATGATACTACTACCATTAGGGGGATGATACTACTACCATTAGAGGGATGATACTACTACCATTAGGGGGATGATACTACTACCATTAGAGGGATGATACTACTACCATTAGGGGGATGATACTACTACCATTAGGGGGATGATACTACCACCATTAGAGGGATGATACTACTACCATTAGAGGATGATACTACTACCATTAGGGGGATGATACTACTACCATTAGAGGATGATACTACTACCATTAGGGGGATGATACTACTACCATTATAGGGATGATACTACTACCATTAGGGGGATGATACTACTACCATTAGAGGATGATACTACTACCATTAGAGGGATGATACTACTACCATTAGAGGGATGATACTACTACCATTAGAGGGATGATACTACTACCATTAGAGGGATGATACTACTACCATTAGAGGATGATACCACTACCATTAGAGGATGATACTACTACCATTAGAGGATGATACTACTACCATTAGAGGATGATACTACTACCATTAGAGGGATGATACTACTACCATTAGGGGGATGATACTACTACCATTAGGGGGATGATACTACTACCATTAGGGGAATATTTGTATGCAATACAAGTATAAGTATAATGCATTCTTGTTGTGAGAATTTTTAAAGATGTTTGTATTTGTGTTCTCCCTGTGTCCCAAAAGGCACCTATTCTCTGCACTGCTTTACCAACAGGGCTCTGTTAAAAGTAGTGCACTGCTAATGTGATGGTGTTTTAATAAGTAGCCTAAACTAAGAATATGTGGTATTTTTACTCAAGTCAAATATTTAACTGGGATTAGCCTATGATATAAATCATAGTTTGAAAATAAATTAACAAACTATTTTATTAGCCTACGCTACTTTCTTGGACGTCTCATCCTGCTGTCATGCCAGTTTATCTTAGGCCTGCGTCTGACTTCTTTGACTAATACATGTATTCTAAATTTGGATTTGAAGACACTGGTTGTTTGTCCAATTCAATTCATTCAATTTTGATTGAGGATATTTGTCCTGAGTGGTTGACAGGAAATGGAAGCGCGACACCGCTCCTCATCGGTAATGAAGGAGTTACTAGTATGACGTCAGGGATCTCTGAGTCTGTGAAGAGATACAAATCTCCGGAGATATTTCAGAAACAAGGAAATTTGCCTTTAACAAGACAATTCTTCAATTTAGGGGACATAACTTAATGAATTCCCTGCAGACGGTGCTAGATGCATCTTTATATAATGGCTTTCTAAGCAATTCGTTTTTACATTTAAGGTTTTTTACTTTGGAGTGGAACGTCACTCGATAGACTAGTTGTTTGTGGATTGTTGCTAGGAGTTTAAGGGGCGCTGTAGGCTAGCTGGGGTATGCTGAAATGTAGCAACGACTGACAATCTAATATAGTAGCCTAGAGCTAAACGTTTGTTTCTTTAATTTCTAACATGCAAACTCAGTACAGGGTGTCGACGGATTTTGCGTCCCACTCATTTAAAAGGATTACTGAAATCGTCCGTAGATATAATTCGATGTGTGCTGAAATGTCGATTAGACCGAGATGGATTGCTTGTCTGATGGAGGTTCTCACGAGGCTCCCCAGCCTTTTGTCTGGAGAGAACAGCAGTATGTCGAGATAAAGGGACCAGTGAACTCGCGGCCATTTAGGTTGGGAGAGTTCTGCATCCACAGAAAGATCTGGCCGTTTCTGAAGAACCAGCTCACAATCCAAACCCGTTTGAAACGGAAGGGTGTAAAACATATGTGACACCCATTTGTTTTGTTTTTAAATTGGAAAGAACACTGTTGGTTTAGAATCCAAGTTTCTTGTCAGTTAAATGAAATAATGATGCTTTTTTTATGCATTAAACAAGCAAAACGACTGCAGAGTATGGTATTGATTCGTTTGACTGTAACATGGTTAACTGTCAATAGTTTGTGTTTCAGCAACTTTGTGGTGGTGAATGATGGAACAGAACATGTTTTAAATATGGTAGGCTACATTTCTAATTGTCTAGCCACAAGAAGCGAACATGCAGTGAATCAATGAACCATTCTCAGCTGGAATTCTGAAGTACGAATGGACTAAAGCTTAGATTTTCTATTCCATTTTTATTACTAGCTTCTCGATTTTACTGTGACGTTCATACGACTAACCCCTCTACTGACCATGTTGGCATAATTTGCCACAATAATAATGTATAAATCCCAATCAGTACAAAGACCAACAGGGTTTCTACCATGTCAGACATTTCTTTGCCACTTTGTATTAAGGCATAAAATATGGTTAAAAGTATCAAGTCAAACAACTATAACAATTATGAATATTAATGATAATAATTAGCATGTTTAAGGATTTTATTTATACAAATAATTGAATGTAATTGTCATTTGGGTTAAATTATTAATTCATTTGGATTTTCCCCTGACGTAATCAGAAAAAATGACTTTGCATATTTGATGACATGCCATGCCTGGCACAAATAAAGAGTCAAGGTTGCCAGACACACACAGAGATTCCAATATTCTTCATGTAAGTAAAGGTTGGTTGTGTATAATTGTTTATAGAAAATAAATACATTCCTAGTAACAGGTTGACAATCATATCTTCCAGATAGGCCTATAGGTAAGATCCCATGGCGATGTCCTTTCCTTTTTAGCATGTTGAAATGGCCCCAGATTCTCCCAATGCACTGAGGGCCTGATTCCCATTTAGGAAATGAAGCCTTTCTTACGCACGCCTTTCCTACGCACTTCTCAGTAGATGGTATTCAAACTTACCTTATGAAGGTGCGTAACGGGCTTTGCAGGCGTGGATCCCTTGCCTGCACTGAATAAATGTAATTCAACTGCTGAAAACCCTCCCACTTGTTGGCCAACAGGTTTACTCGTGGAGGTTTCATTCAATAGGCTTTTCAGTACATTTATGTTATGTCATCTCTTTAAATACAGTGTACATTTAATTAGAATTAAGAGAACAGGTTCAGAAAATAGGGATCAATGAAAGAATGCCCTCTATGCATCTTCCTCCCCGTTTTTAAAAATAATCTGATTTGGTAGATTATTTAGGCACATTTTAGGGTTAGGAAAGTATGTAGAATCATTAAAAAACGGTTTGGAGAGCCTTTACACACTAAATAGATTGATGACGTGGTTTAATTAATCCTGAAAGTTGTCATATTCAAGATCAATCCATGAAATATTGGAAGGTGGAAAAAAGTGTAGAGAATGGGATGCCTAGTCAGATGGATGACTGAATGCATTCAACCGATATGTGTCTTCAGCATTTAACCCAATTCCTCTGAATCAGAGAGATGCAGAGGGCTGCTTTAATCGACATCATCGGCGCCCAGGGAGCAGTTGTTGGGGGTTAACTGCCTTGCTCAAAAGCAGAACAGCAGATTATTTTCACCTTGCCAGCTCAGGGATTCAAACCAGACGACCTTTCGGTTACTGGCCCAACGCTCTCTAGGTTTAAACTGATATGTGTGGTCTGATTTCCATAATGATCCAAATAATATGATCCACTAATGCTAGCAACCCTCAGGAACAACCTACCAGGAAGTGACAGAGGAAAGAAAGGTTAACGGAATGGAATGATGCAAAATGTAAGCTACAAATTGAAGAAAACTAACATGAAAGTGACAGTTATAAATCTACACTACTGGTCAAAAGTTTTAGAACACCTACTCACTCAAGGGTTTTTCTTTATTTTTACAATTTTTTACGTTGTAGAATAATAGTGAAGACATCAAAACTATAAAATAACACATATGGAATCATGTAGTAACCAAAAAAGTGTTAAACAAATCAAAATATGTTTTATATTTTAGATTCTTCAAATTAGCCACCCTTTGCTTTGATGACAGCTTTGCACACTCTTGGCATTCTCTCAAGCAGCTTCACCTGGAATGAATTTACAACAGTCTTGAAGGAGTTCCCACATATGCTTAGCATTCGTTGGCTGCTTTTCCTTCACTCTGCGGTCTGACTCATCCAAAACCATCTCAATTTGGTTGAGGTCGGGGGATTGTGGAGGCCAGGTCATCTGATGCAGCACTCCATCACTCTCCTTCTTGGTAAAATAGCCCTTACACAGCCTGGAGGTGTGTTGGGTCATTGTTCTGTTGAAAAACAAATGATAGTCCCACTAAGCCCAATCCAGATGGGAAGGCGTATCACTGCAGAATGCTGTGGTAGCCATGCTGGTTAAATGTGCCTTGAATTCTAAATAAATCACAGAAAGTGTCACCAGCAAAGCACCCCCACACCATAACACCCCCTCCTCCATGCTTTACGGTGGGAAATACACATGCGGAGATCATCTGTTCACCCACACCCCGTCTCACAAAGACATGGCGGTTGGAACCAAAAATCTTCAATTTGGACTCCAGACCAAAGGACAGATTTCCACTGGTCTAATGTCCATTGCTCTTGTTTCTTGGCCCAAGTAAGTCTCTTCTTCTTATTGGTGTCCTTTAGTAGTGGTTTCTTTGCAGCAATTCGACCATGAAGTCCTGATTCACACAGTCTCCTCAGAACAGTTGATGTTAAGATGTGTCTCTTACTTGAACACTGTGAAGCATTTATTTGGGCTGCAATTTCTGAGGCTGGTAACTCTAATGAACTTATCCTCTGCAGCAGAGGTAACTCTGGGTCTTCCATTCCTGTGGCAGTACTCATGAGCCAGTTTCATCATAGCGCTTGATGGTTTTTGTGACTGCACTTGAAGAAACTTTCAAAGTTCTTGAAATGTTCCATATTGACTGACCTTCATGTCTTAAACTAATGATGGACTGTCATTTCTATTTGCTTATTTGAGCTGTTCTTGCCATAATATGGACTTGGTCTTTTAATAAATAGTGCTATCTTCTGTATACATCCCTACCTTTGAGAGAATGCCAATAGTGTGCAAAGCTGTCATCAAGGCAAAGGGTGGCTGTTTAAAGAATCTCAAATATAAAATATATTTTGATTTGTTTAGCCCTTTTTTGGTTACTACATGATTCCATATGTGTTATTTCATAGTTTTGAGGTCTTCACTATTATTCTACAATGTAGAAAATAGTAAAAATAAAGAAACCCTTGAATGAGTAGATGTTGTAAAACTTTTGACCGGTAATGTATGTGCCCAGGCATAGGCTAGAATTAAAACATTCTAAAGCACACACATCACCTTGGCAGGTTCAGCGCTACAGAAGTCTATAGTTTGGGTGTCCAAATTTCATTCATGCAAATTACGAGGGCACACATTCAAAATGTGGAATAACGACACAGCTCTTTATAGCCTATTTCACAGTGGAAAAGGGTCCACAATACATGTCCTGTTGATATGATTTTCAGTTTGTTTCCATATGGCTAGTTTCACATTCGTCTCCAGGATCATAAGGAAAAGTCATCTAAAACAATTACTATGTGTATTTTACAATCCCCTTCTCCAAATGGATGACTTATTTGCCTAGCTCTAATCAATAACACTTATCCATTTATAAATTACAGTGCATGGAGAATGATGTTGTTTCTATCAGAAAAAAAATGTATTAGATACTTTTTCCACTTGGAACCGTCAGGTTCGCTCAACCTTATTCATGGTTCCCTCACGTGTAAAGGTGGTGGAATTATGAGGGAATTAAGTCAAGGTCAGAATACGGCTTATCTGTATACACACCTCTGCCACACCTTCATTTCTTCGATCTCCACCCAAAATGAATACCGGGTGAATAGCACACTATTCGCATGCTTAAATTCAAGGTCAGAATACGCATAGAGAGAAAAGTTCACAGAATTACGTTCCATTTATGTGCTCTTAACTCGGGTCAGAATCGGGGCCTGACAGCATTATTCTCACATGCAAGGTGTCCATTTCAGAAGGCTTATTCTCTTTTGCATAATTCTACTTCATATTAAAACTGTGTTTGTATGCGTTGATGATGAGATTGAATCAGCACTAGTGTCCCATGCCTAACCAAGAGCTGAGCCTGTAGCTGTGGTATTAACGGTAGTAAGAGATTCACACATCAGAAAACAACGGACCCCGTTCAATTGATGGTTTAGCCTATAGGGTATAATTTGACAGTAGCTTACAGGCAGCTCGGTGGCAAGCAAAATTCTGTATTTCATATCACAGTACATCTGTTGTAATATGAATATGCTATCAAGACCAGTACTGTGTAATAACACACAGTACAATACTGTAAAATTGATTGTATCATATTGTAAAAAACTAAACGCTACTGAAATTGGAATGAATGAATACATGGATGAATGAATTACATTTATTGATGGTAGGGGTTTGTATTTCACAGTATTTTACTGTAATTACATAGGATTGGTGCAAGCAGGTTTGCTACTAAGTGTTTACATATTACAGCATATCAGTTAATATTTGGTGTTTTATATCACTTGCACTTCTAGAGGCCTTAACGACAGCTTCCAAACTGGCATCAACTACAGGGAAAAATAGATCAAAAGGATATAGCTAAATGCTTAACCACTTAACGTTCAAGACTTGCTAACACTTCAATCAGTCCCCTATACATTTTTAATTGATGGGGAACTTTAGCCACATAGGAGTATAATTGGTACAGCATTCTCACTCATGGGGTGCATCAAATATAGCCTCTTACAAGGCACACCTCAAAATATGTTAACGAGCCAGAAACAACAATACCATGCACCCACTAGTGGTCAAAAGGTTTTTGGCGCTCCAAAGATATGGTATGGTATTGTATTCTGTGGGATGGAATTACAGTACCATTTGAAATACAGCAATTTCCCCACAATACACCATAATTAACAGTATGCTGCAGTAAAATGTTTCAACGTTTTTTACTGTTGATAATACCTAAAATGACCGCATAAATTACAGTTTTCCGTTGCAGTGTAGGTACACTACATGGCCAAAAGTATGTGGACACCTGCTCGTTGAACATCTCAATGCAAAATCATTGGCATTAATATGGAGTTGGTCCCCCTTTGCTAATATAACAGCCTCCACTCTTTTGGGAAGGGTTTCCTCTAGATGTTGGAACATAGCTGCGGGGACTTGCTTCCATACAGGCACAAGAGCATTAGTGAGGTTGGGCACTGATGTTGGGCGATTAGGCCTGGCTCTCAGTCAGCGTTCCAATTCCTCCCAAAGGTTTTTGACAGGGTTGAGGTGAGGGATCTGTACAGGCCAGTTAAGTTCTTCCACACCGATTTCGACAAACCATTTCTGTATGGACCTCGCTTGTACAAGGGGGCATAGTCATGCAGAAACAGGAAAGGCCCATCCCCAAACTGTTGCCACAAAGTTGGAAGCACAGAATTGTCTAGAATGTCATTGTATGGTGTAGCGTTAAGATGTCCCTTCATCAGAACTAAGGGGCCTAGCCCAAACCATGAAAAACAGCCCCAGACCATTATTCCTCCTCCACCAAACTTTACAGTTTGCACTACGCAAGGTAGTGTTCTCCTGGCATCCTCCAAACCCAAATTCATCCGTCAGACTGCCAGATGGTAAACCGTGATTCAACACTGCAGAGAACATGTTTCCACTGCTCCAGAGTCACGACGAACAGTTCTTGTGCTGACATTGCTTCCAGAGGAAGTTTGGATCTCGGTAGTGAGTGTTGTAACCGAAGACAGACCATTTTTACACACTACGTACTTCAGCACTTGGCGGTCCCGTTCTGTGAGCTTGTGTGGCCTACCACTTCACGGCTGAGCCGTTGTTGCTCCTCGACGTTTCCACTTCACAATAACAACACTTACAGTTGACCGGGGCAGCTCTAACAGGGCAGAAAGTTGACTAACTGACTTGTTGGACAGGTGGCATCCTATGACGGTGCCACGTTGAAAGTCACAGCTTTTCAGTACGGGTCATTCTACTGACACTGTTTGTCTATGGAGATTGCATGGCTGCGTGCTCGATTTTACACACCTGTTAGCAACGGGTGTGGCTGAAATAGCCAAATCCACTAATTTGAAGGGGCGTCTACATACATAAATAGTGTATGTAGTCCTTTGCTTGGATTCCTATAGATGTAGTTCTCTTTTTATTACTCAACATTTTTTATGCCTTTCTTGACATTTTTGATGCAGTGAATTTCTCTTTCTCGGTAGTTCATGCTCGTCTTTAAGAGTTTAGTTTCCCAAACCCTTCTTAATCTTAATTGAAACCTTGTGCATTTTATTACTGACAAACCCACTATACCGGATGGGAATCAATTGGCCGAGTTAACACGTCAAAATCAAAATTCCCTCCACCAACATACACTTCACCATTAGCATCGTTCATGTTTTCATGTGGGGCCAAAACACTCATGGCTTTATAGCGATAGTAGCCTAATTGTTACATGAATTGTAGCCAAACCTTGAGTACTTGCACACCTTTCTATGATTATTAGGTACGGAACACAATGTGTTAGATTTCATGTCTTACCATGTAGGCCTATAGGATGCATGCAATCAGTTCCTGCATGACGGCAACAGGCCCTGAACAATTGAAGAGTTTATTTCCAAAACGCTACTTCCATCAATTTTTCACATTTGTGTTTTGTCACAAATAATTATTTGTTATGGGTACCTTCATCTGTGTGTAAAATATCACTGTTCTCAGATTTTTAATTCATAGATTTTAGATGTGTATTAAAATGTGTATTAAAATGCAAAACGCTATATATCCACTGTTTAGCTGGAATGGAATGTTCATATAGTGTATATTTTACTGTAATGTGGTCGTCTCACCTAGCTATCTTAAGAGCAATGCACTTACTGTAAGTCGCTCTGCCAAAGAGCATCTGCTAAATGACTAAAATGTCAAATGTAAATGTTTTAAATGCAGATCTCATATTACTGTATTGATTCATTTTAGTATTATTACTTAAATAGTGATGTCACAATTGAATCATTTGTACAGTCATTAATACATAATTTTTTTTAGCAAAAAGCAGTTTACTTATTTCTCTGACAGTGAGGCAGATATATAACGTTTTCCAAAAAAAACATGAATATTTGTCTCTCAGAAATGAGACCATGAAGTAATAGACTGTCTGTCATTGAACAACCCCATGACGTGATTAAATAGTGAAAAACACCAATCTATTTCACAAGTTCTTTAAACAATAAAAGATCCTTTACCAACATTTATGAAAATGGGTATATAGCGTTTTGGAATGAAACTCAAATGATCAATAGTGTCAGACATACTTCAGAAAGTATTCTCATACCTCTACTTTTTCCACATTCTGTTGTGTTACAGCCTGAATTTACAATGGATTAAATTGAGACTTTGTGTCACTGATCTACACACAATACCACATAATGTCAAAGAGGAATTTTGTTTGTAGAACATTTTAGAAATAAATAACACATTTTAAAACTGAAATGTCCTGAATCAAGAAGTATTCAACCCCTTTGTTACGGCAAGCCTAAATAAGTTCAGGAGTAAATTTGTGATTAACAAATCACATAATAAGTTGCATGGACTCATTCCATGTTCAATAATAGTGGATAACATTATTTTTTTATGACTACCCCATCTCTGTACCCCACACATACAATTATCTGTGAAGTCCCTCAATCAAGCAGTGAATTTCAAGCACAGATTCAACCACAAAGACCAGGGATGTTTTTCAATGCCTCACAAAGAAGGACACCAATTGGTAGATGTGTAAACATTAAAAAGCAGATGCTGAATATCCCTTTGAGCATGGTGAAGTTATTAATTAGGCTTTGAATGACGTATCAATACACCCAGTCACTACAAAGATACAGGCATCCTTCCTAACTCAGTTGCAGGAGAGGAAGGAACCTGCTCAGGGATTTCAACCATGGTGATTTTAAAACAGTTACAGAGTTTAATGGTTGTGATATAAGAAAACTGAGGATGGATCAACAACATTGTAGTTACTCCACAATACTAACCTTATTGACAGAGTGAAAAGAAGGAAACCTGTACAGAATAAAATATTCCAAAACATGCATCCTGTCTCCAACAAGGCACTTAAGTAATAATATTGAGGTTTTTGTTGCATAAAACAAAACGGAATACAGCTATAAGCACAGGCAAAATCCTAGAGACTAATTCACTAATTCACCTTTTAGCAGGACAATAACCTAAAACACAAGGCCAAATCTACACTGGAGTTGCTTACCAACACGAAAATGTATGTTCTTGAGTGGCTTAGTTACGATTTTGACTTAAATCGGCTTGAAACTCTATGGATAGACTTGAAAACGGCTGTCTAGCCATGATCAACAATCAACTTGACAGAGCTTGAAGAATTTTAAAAATAACAATTGGCAAATATTGCGCAATCCAGGTGTGCAATTCTTAGAGACTTACCCAAAAAGACTCACAGCTGTAATCGCTGCCAAAGGTGCTTCTACAAAGTATTGACTCAGGGGTGTGAATACCTATGTAAATGAGATATTTCTGTATTTCATTATCAATAAATTTGCAAAAATGTCTAAGAATTTACACATTCTGTAGATGGGCGAGATTTTTTTTTTTTTAAATCCATTTTGAATTCGGGCTGTACCACAACATGTGGAATAAGTCAAGGGGTATTAATACTTTCTGAATGTACTGTAGGCCTAGTAATGTCAATTTGTCTTTCTTTTTTCTTATGATTTTGATATATGTAGGTTTTTACTGGGATTTATAGACCTATAGCCTACATCACTAATTATTAATGCATGAGCAGAACATATTTAGCACAATATTCTTAAGAATAACAGGGACGTTGTTAGGCAATCGTTTCAATGCAACCTATACACATTGCAGGGACTGATCAATTCACCTTGTATAGGCCTACCTTTATCAGACAGACACTGCACCTCTTGTGTTACGCCTATATGCGCTATGACAAGCATGAGGTGTTACAGTTTAACAGTGTATTTAAAAAAATAAAAACAATTCTTAACAGTGTATTGCACGTGCTTATTTTTGATTACATTATCTTGTATGTATCATAATTTGCCTCTTGGATATAAAAAGCAAGTGTCTTGCGTTGCAAAACATCTTTGGGTATATGGGCTGCTGTGTCCACTACGTGCACGGCTACGAAGGGGCCTGTTCCCTTGGTTGGATGTGGGTGGGAGGTGGAGAGATTGTCAATCAGAGCCGCTTCAGAGACCAGGGACAATATCCTTCGTAAGAAATCAGTCACTCCGCATTTAGTATCAATGTGCCCTGCTATAGGGCAGCGCAGCACACACTGGCACACGGTTCATACGGGAGAGAGAAAACACTTGTCATGTGTGAGCGTGTGCATGTGTCGACCTATGTTTGCGCGAACGCGTGGTGAATTTTGGGACTGGCCACAGCCTCTCCCATAACGTGCTCTCAACCTATACGCGAGGACACACAGTTGTAAAGAGGCTATAATGAGATGAAGCACTACAATGCCCACCATATCTCTTCTAAATGCACATTTCAGTATTAAGCAGGTCTACTAGACATTTTGTAGAATAAGGACTACAATTCCGTATTGTCCTGATGGACTGGGCATGAAAGTGACTGAATAAATCCACTTGAATTAAAATCAAATCCATTCTGAGGCAGGTGTGAACGGTTTGGTTTTATGTCAAATTGGTGTTTGAGTAAAATGTAGAATATTCTGGATAGTTTTAATCGATTTGTCTTGCTTGCATTTTACCTCGAGGTACATTCCTTAATGAGTCTGAAATTGCCTGCAAACTGCAGGTAGCCAATGGATATCTACAAATATCGAATATTTATGGCTATATCATAATGAATTACATATTACGTTACACATGTTGCAACAAACAATAAATATGAATCAATTTATGAATATATTTATTTTTACCTATCGTGTAATAACGGGTTATAACCAGTCCTAGTCTTGTAAAATATCTGTTTACTTTTCCCACTACCGTTACCATATGCATACTGGTGTAACTAGGCCGTCGCCATAGTTCAGGGGTCACCGACCTAGAGAAACCATGGTGATGAGTTCTCAGAATCAACACCATGCTCCTCCACAATCCCACCTAATGTTCAGTCGCAGGTCTAGGTTTAATCAATATTGCAATGATGTATGTCAAAAATAACTGTCTGTTTTTATTGCCACGGTGACCAAGATGAATGTTATGTATTGTCTGTATATGTAAACAATAAAATAGCAAAATAATAAAGAAAATACAGATAATTCTCCATGTTATTTATTGTTGAAAAATAAAACAACATTAGTATTCAATGTATATGATTCCTCCATAACTATACAAAACATCTAAATGTCTTTGATAAATTAGATGACTCTTAATTATGGCAATTTATATTCTTCCAGTAAGATACAGTGCATCATTAAATATAATGTACATTTTGTTCTATTTATAGCGTAGATATTGTCTCGTGTAAATAAAGCTATCTCACGTAAACACAACATATTTGCTCCTGTTTGATTATTTTACAGTATGTACAAACACATTTTATTGCAGTAGAGTCATACAATTTTGCACAATCGTATATATTTTACATTTTCAGAGTCTACAGTTGCAGACTATGCCTTTCCCTCGCATAGGCTACTGGTTTTCTTTTCAGACAAATGATCCCAACAGATTTCAATGATCGCGGAGTGTAGGCTTTGGCTATAGATACTACTCTCATTTTACAGCGACTGATCTATTGAAGGCTATTGCAAAATACGTTTTAATGTTAACTACGTGGTGATCATCCAAATATTATTTCTACAGAAGTAACAAGCGGTATTTTCGCAAGCACAGCTATTTGTTTAACACTATATACGACAAACCTCAAGCAGCCACAACATTTCTAGTTGTTAAATAGGCCTATTGGTGAAAGGGTCCATTTACATTTTCTCCATTGAAACTCCGAGAGGAGGGACTCCGGGCTTGCTGTTTCACTTCTTTCTCTATGAGACGCTATATCTACTCGCTGTATTCCAATCATCTGGTGATTCGCGGCGGTTGTCTCAAAACGTTTACTGCTAAACCATCGTTGCATCGCATTTATCCGAAATATAACCTAATTTAAAAATATATATAACGTTTAACTTCCCCTCTTCCTGCCCGCCGTATTCCCTTTGATTCACGCTTGACTCATATGGCTCGAGGGCGAATGGGGTCCGAGTATGGAGCGCCTTGAAACAGTCTCGTCTTATCTCCTTTCATCATCTAACCCTGGGACGCCTTGAAACCGCAGGGCCAGTTATTGCTTCTTCTTTTTTCAGACAGCCCAATGCGGACTGGACAGCAGCCAATGAGACTCTTGTTTACACTCTGTGAGTGACAATGCGCTGGCAATGTGCCAGCCAATCAAAACGTTTATTGAGTGGGACTCGTTTTTAAACCCTTTATATATAATAATAAATACAGGAGAAATGTTCACATGTTACACTGATGATGCCTTCTATAGTTTTTCTTCTAACGCAGGTGGTTGAACTAAACACACCTGCCCATAACCTTCTGAAATAATAGCCCTGCAAAATAAGCATTTAAGGCATGTTGTCATGCTTTGAAGAAACACTTTTCTATCTGAAGTTGTGACAACATGAAAGCTCTGACCTCATTGTTGTGCTCACAGACACTTCAGGCAGAAATAGGAGTTATTATTGAGTAGTAGACGTAAACCGTTCGTAATTGTACATCCTTATTCCAAATATTTTATCAGAACAACTAGTCTATTGATCCACCAATGTGTTCCCATCCACGAGGCACTGACATTTTTAATACATTATTTTATTACAAAATATGCCTGATTTAACTGTTTTAAATGCGCATTTGAATGTAAGGATTTTAGGGAGATTTGTATTTTGGACACAAAAAAAAGGTTTATCATAATAACTAGATAGACAGTGCATGCTTGTCTCATTAAAAATGTTGATAAAAGTGTTAATAAAACAATGTGTAATTTCTGAAAACTACAGATACGTCCAGAATGACAAATTACTTAATTACTTACAGACAGACACATCATAAGGGACAACTACAGTATACATTTTAACATTTAACATACTGAACAAGTTCTCTAATTATTTATTATATTTATTAGTCTAATAGCCTACATTGCTTTGATTCAAACAACAGGGCTTTATTGTGAAAAATTTTATTATTAGCGGTGGTCTTGTGGATGTATGTCTATTTGTTCAAATGTTGAAACGCTAAAACCTACATGTAAAAAGCCCACTGTAAAACTTTAAATCTGGCGCGCATCACTTTGTTCAGTCGCTACACTATTGGCTCTTGATATGGGCCAATCAACATCTCGTGTGTCCCCGGGCGAGCGGCACAAGCTCATTAGCATGTAGGTATCCGGCCAATGGGCGAATGTGTTTACCCTCCCCGAGATGCGAGGCACGAGCTGATCAGTGCACTGGGAAAGAGAATTGCTGTTCGGAGATCCGAGCCTCGATTCTGTAGTCTAGAAGCCCGAATCCCGGTGCTTTCAGCAGATTGAACGACGTACTGCGCAGCTCCAAATGAAAACCTATAGGATGTAACCGTAGGCACACGTTTTTGTCCAAATGAACGTAATTTTTGGTCTGTATTTTTTCCCCTTTATTTTTTAATTTCCTAATTTATTGTTATGCAAGGATTTAACATACCAGTAAGTAAATTGTATTTTATATTTTCTTGATCTTAGCAAATTAAACCATGGCTTTATATCGACCACGAACACAACATTTGAAATGACAGGCCTAATAACTAAATAATTCATGGATGTAACAATTCTACAAAAGCCCAGGTAATTTTTTATAAACAACACAATTACAGTATGACACACCTAGGCTATAACAGTGTAATAATTGCAAGCAAGTGTATGCTAGGTCAATATTAAATTCTGCACGCAATGTCTAAATTCAATGTATGTAAATATGAGGCTTTGTGCGCATATCTATTTATGGGCTGGCTTTTAAAATTAAAATGTTAATTATGCGGTTGGCGTTATTTAAAACCAAATGAATAGGCCTAGCCCAAACTATTATTATTATTATAACACAATAATTATATTTAGAGTACATATTTGCAATTGGCATGAGGTGAGCTACCGAATAGACTACAGTTTATTTTCCTACATTTTTATTTTACAAAGACAAAACTGCATTATGTAGCGGCATAATCGGTTCGGTCGAGATTTATTGATCGACGACGCATTTAATCAATTTGTAAATGAGTAATCATTATAGTCGCTTGAGTCGTTTATTTTACAGGAGACCTGATATTATATGAATTCGCCCTATTTCATGTTACATGGCCGCTCTAACATGTATTTATTTTTGTATTTACCTCGATTGTCTGTTGGCAAATCATTCTAAATGGTTCAACCGTCAATTTAGTTTATGTAGGATTAGTAACATAGCCTCCACGCCGTGGTGGTATTTGTATAGGGAATAATGTTTACAATCGTTGCCCTGCTATGGTGTATTCCCACCCCGCCAGGTTTGATGTGGATGGGCGCCTCTCCCGCAGCATGATCCGACCCAATAAAAGATCATTTGATTTATCATCCGAGTTCCTGTGTCCGAACGGATTCCGCAAATGAAATATGCAATGCGACTGAATTATTAGCGTCGATCATTTGAACCTGTTAGCAAACAAGATAGTTTTCGTGAATAAATTCACATAGCATGAGTCCGACACAGCTTTGTGTAGTAAGCTAGGCTACCAACCACAAAGCGTTCCCCCTATTACGCTGTAATAAAAATGGTCATAGCCCACTCGCCACAAATAGCCATGGCGTCTTCGCATTTCTAAAAGGTAATATAGGTTTGCAATCAGGTTGTTCTTAAATAGTCTTGTTTTAGTCGTCAAACACATGTAGGCGGGCGGTTTATGACTTTATATCAGCCCGGTGAAGGACTGTAGCAAGGCTAATGGCTGACTGCAAGCAGTTTAAATGTGGAGACAAAGACAGTCTTCGCCACGGTCATTCACCTTGGATTTTTAGTACTAGAATTTGGGGGATTCAGCATTTTTCATGTCAAAATCAAACCTTTCACGATGAAGAAACTTGAACAGCATTTATACATAGGGATTTATATTAATTAAAATATTTGGCCAAGACTTCCAATGTCCATGCAAATATTGTTTTAAATAGCTGGCTAGGCTGCACTGTTTACTTATTCCTTGTACAGTCAATTAATAAAGTGAGAAAATAAC
Source organism: Salmo trutta (assembly GCF_901001165.1). Taxonomy (NCBI): domain Eukaryota; kingdom Metazoa; phylum Chordata; class Actinopteri; order Salmoniformes; family Salmonidae; genus Salmo; species Salmo trutta. The sequence goes on along the minus strand of NC_042957.1, from coordinate 73,878,900 downwards.
CAATGTATAACATTTTACAGAATATTGGTTTAGCCCTATACACATTACATGCTCTTGTACTTGATTATAATGAGAGAGAGAAAGCTCGAGTGATAGGCTATATTGTATTTATGCAGTAGCCTAAAGGCTAGAGGTTATATTAGGGTTGCTACTCTTTGATTACCTGAAATAAAAGCGTAAATGGGTCACGAAAGATGAGGAGCTGGAGAGCAGATATTTGCATGGACAGTTTGGACACGCACAAGTTCTTGATTAATTGATAACGACGTTTCGGACGACGTGCATTTTGATGTATAATTTTCACATGGGGGTTTCAGTAAAATTACTTCGCAGATATTTCACATACGTGGAAATAATCGCGTTACAGTCAAGCGTGGACCGTCCAAGACTATTCCATTGTTAGGCCTATGCATAGACCAGCATTTTGACACGAGCCGAATAAATATACATGATCAACTATACATTTATTTTAATAATGAACATGCCTGTATTATGGTTGAATAGTCAAAGACCATATGATCAGGAGGGAGCAGTGTTCACCTAGATATATGAATGCACATTTAGGCATAATCAATTGGAAATAAAAAAAATCCTTCATTTTGTGCGGTTTGAGCATTCTGTCTTATAAATCATGCATTTAGTTCATCAATAGCATGTCCTTGTCCCAATAATTCTTAATTTATCTAATGAAATGTGCTAAATGCACGTCTCCACAGATTAAACACTATTTGCCAAAATTGACAGCTGACTAAAGGGAATGTATTGATTGTTCTGATGAACTGTACGATAAGGTAGGAATAAAATAACACAACTATGGGCGATGACATTTAGTAAGACCTTGAACAGACTACAGAGAGACCTGATGTGTTCAAGCCAGGCTCCAACGGGTTCAGTGCTACATCAAGGAAGGCCTTTCCCTCAATAGCATAATCAATAGAGATTTCAGTAGGCCTATAGGCCTGCCTGTCAGTCGCATTAAACCCTTGGTCCGTCGTATACGGTTGTAGAAAACAAAGATTTGGGTGGTTGTTCTTATTGTTGCTGATCCCGTGTTGTTTTCTTGCAGCGTTTACACTCCCTCAAGGAAGGGAAGACTGAACAACGCTTTTGTCTCAACCGTTCACTGCTTCTGCATAATAGTTCTGAATATCTGAAGCAGCCTGTGACATGTATAACTGTATATAACAGTAAGGAAAATAACACAGTAACGCTATTCCAGCATATGACATCAACAACTGTAGGCCTTTAGAATGTTATCATTTTCTAAACATTCTCTCTGTCAATCAAAACCCTTTTCATTTTTATTTCTTGCAGAAAAGATGATTCGGGGCTACGTTTTTGGCTGGAGAAGCCTTCGACCAACTAAATGCAATACTTAGACCTATAAAGGATTATTATATGGATTGCATTTGATTATCTTGGTCTCCCCGCTGGATTTCGGATTATTCACCTTTCGCCAGTATGGAGGGACGGGATTTTGCTGCGCCTGCCCACCTCCTGTCGGAGCGGGGCGCGTTGGTACACCGCGCCGCCTCTCGGATCGCCTCCACCGGCCACAGTTCAGTACAGCATGGCGGTCATTTCCCGTCAGGAAAATACTACCCTTCTCACATCCCAATGGCTCCGCATTCAGGTTGGTAAAATATATATACGTGTTGTTTCACCATAGACCATTTTGAACACAATGAAAATATATTAGTCCATCGAATTTGTGCCAAATGTCCCCAATCTTCCTGCATGCATTGCGCCAGATAATTAAATTAGCTCGCGAGGTTGGCAGCTAAGGGACGTTACTAACGAATTTTGCACAAAATATGTCCAGAATGATTTTGCGGTATAATTATGATTTACACTACATGATTTGTTCATGTTGTTTTAGTGGTTTTATAAACCCCGGGTTATATTAGGCTGCATCATGCATATGTAAAGCAAGCACATATTACAAATCCGGGGTGTTCTATTACGCACACGCTGTGGGCTACTGTAAACAAAATGTCTGCTACTGTACTTCACCATTTGTTGATGTTGATTGGGTGAATTGTAATTTGGTTTAATGGGCCACATGTAATAAATGTGATAACTTTGTGGAGTCAATTGTACCCTATTGTTGCGGCCTATTTCATTTAAACCTTGTGGTCTAATGAATGAGACAATTGGTCGTTTTTACCAAATGCACGTTTTTTTACGCAGCGTTCCGGCGTCCTCCCATTGTTCTTCAATGACATGCTGGTGATTCTGAGTGATATTCATGAGTGTCATGCTGCTGTGGTTGATGGCAAGCACCCGAACAAAAGCCTGGGCGTTCACTGTTCACGAAAGTGCGTACGGCGACTGAAGGGGGATCTAATGTATGTAACCAGACATATAGGCATAGCCGCGGGAAAATCCTCCTTCTATATCGGGCATTCGCAGTGCATGCATCAGTGATTTAGGTATCTATTATCGAAGTGTACTGCATGTAAATAGGCACCGGTGTCAACATGGAGTGCCTGCGTGCGTGGATTCGTGCGCGCGTGTTCCCACTGGACGACCAACTAACTGTATTATATAGGGACAACCAAAACATGGGGAAGGTGCAACGTTAGAAGTTCATATTCACACAAGTTACATTTTAGGGTATGGGAGGAGCTATCAAAATTTGGGGAGACCCCACTGGGCACACACTGGTTGAATCAACGTTGTTTCAACGTCATTTCAAGAAATGATGTTGAACCAATGTGGAATAGAAGTTGAATTGACGTCTGTGTCCAGTGGAACAACACCACAAAATAGTTGGATTTAGACATGTCACATTAAACTGCATAACATATATCATTCATATAATATTTTGTTGTTGTTGTCATTAATGCTTCCACAATTTTCACAAATAATCATTGTCATTAGATGATATACCCACTTGCAACTTTAAGGTCATTGGGGTCACCATAAAGGACAACAGCACCATATTTCTTATATGTTACAGGCAGGTGCGGGGTATGGTTAAATAATGAAATAATCTATAGAAGTTATAGAATATTTGATTCATATTTGGCCAAGGCTGAGTCATCGTTTCCCCTACTATTGCCCTGTTTCTGAATTATGCTAAGACCTTGCATTTTGGAGTCCCCCATAGTGTTGATTTAAATATCCTGCTATGCTCTTCTAGTGCAGTGTCATTTGTCGAAATGACATCTGATAATAGCAATTACACCAATTCTAATACAAATATGTTTTTTTATATAATGTACTGCACACACTGTATACATTATATCAAAATCAATATACATTTGTTGACAAGGGGCTCACAATGCCTCTTCCCGTCTGTCTGTCAGGCATGCACTCCTGGCCTTTGCAGGAGATTGTGACGTGGTTAGCTCTTATAAAGGGCAATATGGCAGCAGGTCTGGGTATGTCTGTGAATGCCTGGTTGGTGCCCTAGGGGTTTTCCTGGCATTCCCCCCAACCACATAGACAACAGCTACAGTGCAGTGGTTGAAGGGAGGGAGAGTGATTTGGAAAAAAGGCAAAGCATATATTTTTTAGATGTATTATACTTTTGTCAGTTGATTTTTACAATTTGTAAAGTTATCTATTGTGTTTTTTCAATCTCTCATTGATAACCAGTTGGTGTGCACCTCATGTGAAGTTCCTGGCAAAATCCATAATTTGAAAATGTTAGGCATTTTTGCCCACTGGGTCCAATCTCTTCCCAGGAAACTGGGAACATTCCTAGGACCTTAGCTAACGTTCTACATTAAGTTCTAGTTAGCGTTTTTATCTAACATTAGAATGATAACATCCCAAAACATAAAAATCATGTTTTTCATAACAAAATATTTTCTTCAGAAAGTGATGAAATGAAATATCCTTGAAATGTCTCCTCAGATGCACTAAGATGTTGTGCACAACATCTGTAACAACCACCACAGAACGTTCCCCTGAGGTTGTTGTTAGGTTTCCAGGTAATGTAATAACAAAATGTGTTCTGGGAACGTTCGTGCAACATCGGGTGAATGCTTCATACAAACATTGTATAATCATCAGCACAACTGGCAAGTTTTTGTATATTAGAACTTTTGGGGCAACCTAATTTTATAGTCATTTAGCCCTAATGAATGTTCTGGGAACGTTCACAGAACCAATTTCAGTTTGCTGGGTTATTCGTCAACGACTCAATCTAATTGATTTTGATGGAAGGTTGTTGGAAAGAATAGACAGTTGTAGGCCCATTTAGAAACACCATCGGATCCAGCCAACGTTTTTGAACAGGTGCATTAAGATATTCTTGCAATAAATCACAAAATCATGGCAATTACATAACGTTAAAGATGGCTAGCATTCAGCTTTACTATACATTGATTTCACTAACACCAGATTGTTTTTAAGTCATTTCACAAGTGCATTCACAATTCCATTGATTTGTTACTGTATATTTTTTTGTTGTTGTCTTGATTTATTATTTTGTTACCAGATTGATTCTTTGATGTTTGGAACACATCATAAAGCAACCTATTAGATGAGAATTTGAGTATAACTGATAAATTAGTATAAAAAAAGTGATTTAAAAAAAAAAGTGATTTATAAAATGTGATTTGTTGAGGATGCAGCTAGATGCTCTCTTATCAGTGTGTAGGGACTTCTACTGAATAAGCTGAACAGGACAGAGCTACATATTTCACACAGCTACAGACAATACCATCATGCATTTATCATTTAAGCAGATTGAATGGGTTCTTAAGCACTTACAAATTTGTAACATTTTGTACAAATTGGAATTGGTTACATATCATACAGGATTATACAAAACATTTTTATTGCAGGACGTAACGTCATACCAAATGGATGATATAATACACAATTGTGCACAGTTTTCAGGGACCTGTTTTGGCTCATGAGCGCTACTTTCAGAACTACTTGGTGAAACCTTTCTAACGGAACTTTAAGAAATAACAAAATGTGGAAATAGATTCTCAACAAAATGTGGACTTAGACCATCCAACACAGACTCAATATTCCTACTGTACGTGGCTGAAATCCCATTTTAACATCTTCAACGAAACAGGTTTCTTTTGTCTTCTAGGAGTCATTAGTGTATCTTCAACTGTCTTGTCCTGGGCACTACTACCATTAGGGAAAACAGATCACCTTGTTTGCTGAGTGTGTTAAATCCTTCAGTTTTCTCTGTGCTTTTCCCCCGGGGACTAACTCACACACTGGTTCCCATGAATACTTTACAAAAAGCATGAATATTTCAGAGTTGGTGTAAAAATGCATTCATAAGCAGGTTTGTGCTGTGGCTCCTTGAAAGAAGTTCCTCTGTCTGATTTTAGGGGTGTTTATCATCAACCATATCTCTCCACTCTGGCTGCTGAAAGACGTCTGTAAACTGGCGCTGTTGTTGCGACTCCCTCTCTTGGCTTGGTAACCGCTCTGTTCCTCGCTGGGTTACGATATTTCGACATGTTTTGGTAGGAAACGCACACTGTCTGTTCCACAGAAGGGGGATTTCAGTTGCAATCTGGGCCCCTGTACAGAGAGCGAGTGGACGCCATAAGGAAGTCTATATTCTCTCACTTGTCTGTTGAAGCATGTTGCTGAACCAACTAGACATGTATCTGCCACTGTCTCTCTTCACCAAGAGCAGCCAGACAGTCATTTGTCCTGCAAGTCAGGTGGTCGATGTGTAGCCTCTACTAGTCTAGCAATGTCCTCGCTGAATCTGACGGGATAACTATTCCTCTGTTCCTATACACACACACAGAGGCACAGATTCTACTTATTGGTGTTGGGTCATTTCATTCTGCCACAAAGCTAAATATACACCGTATTCATTCAAACGGTTTTCTAACTACCCTTCTGGTTGTTTAGCAGAGCGAAGCACAGCCGACCTGATAGCAGAAAACTAGGAGACACAGTGGATCTGTCTTTACTGCTGCCATTTATGACCTGGGGGTCATCTTTCAGCCATACTGTTCTGATCATTGGGGTGCATCTGGGATGTGTGTCTGTTAAAACAGTAGGGGGGTTAGGGTTAGGGTTGGTAGAAGGGCTTCGGCTCTGGAGGGGACCGTCCATGGCTGAGAGCTGCTCTCAACACCCCATGTAATCAACGGTCATATTTATGTCACATTCTAAAAGACACAAAGGGACAGACAGACAAACAAACGCACACACACACACACACACACACACACACACACACACACACACACACACACACACACACACACACACCTCACACACACACACACACACACACACACACTCACACACCTCACACACACTCACAGACAGACGCACACACACATACACACTCACACTCATACACAAACCGGCACACACACACACACACACACACGCACGCACGCACCCACACACACACACACACACACACACACACACACACACACACACACACACACTCACACACACTCACACACACTCACAGACAGACGCACACACACATACACACTCACACTCATACACAAACCGGCACACACACACACGCACGCACGCACCACACACACACACACACACACACACACACACACACACACAACACACACACCACACACACACACACACACACACACACACGCTCCTCTTCCCTTACATGTCCCACTCTCTTCTCTCTCTTCTCTCTCTCTCTTTCTTCTCTCTCTCTTCTCTCTTTTTCTCTCCTCTCTCTTCTCTTTTTCTTCTCTTTCTCTCTCTTCTTTCTCTTTCTTCTCTCTCTCATCTCTCTTTCTTCTCTTTCTTCTCTTTCTCTCTCTCTTCTCTCTCTTTCTCTCTCTCTTCTTTCTCTTCTTCTGTCTCTTCTCTCTCTTTCTCTCTCATCTCTCTTTCTTCTCTTTCTTCTCTTTCTCTCTCTCGCTTCTCTTTCTTCTCTCTCTTCTTTTCTCTTTCTTCTCTCTCTTCTCTCTCTCTTCTCTCTCTTTCTTCTCTCTTCTCTCTTTCTTCTCTCTGTTTTCTTCTCTCTCTTCTCTCTCTTTCTCTCTCTCTTCTCTCTTTCTTCTCTCTCTTTCTTCTCTCTCTCTTCTCTCTTTTTCTCTCCTCTCTCTTCTCTTTTTCTTCTCTTTCTCTCTCGCTTCTCTTTCTTCTCTCTCTCTTCTTTCTCTTTCTTTCTCTCTCTTCTCTCTTTCTCTCTCATCTCTCTTTCTTCTCTTTCTCTCTTTTCTCTCTCTTTCTCTCTCTTTCTCTCTCTTCTCTCTCTTCTCTCTCTTTCTCTCTCCTCTCTTCTCTCTTTCTCTCTTCTCTCTTCTATCTCTTCTCTTTTCTCTTCTCTCTTTGCCTCTTGCTGTCCTTGGTCCTCTGCTCTGTTTCAACCCCCCATTCTGACCTGGAAGAGGCTTGTCTCTGGGAAGGCAGTGGTCTCATTCTGACCAGGAAGAGCCTTGTGTCTGGGAAGCCAGTGGTCTCATTCAGATGAGGAAGAGCCTTGTGTCTGGGAAGCCAGTGGTCTCATTCAGATGAGGAAGAGCCTTGTGTCTGGGAAGCCAGTGGTCTCATTCAGATGAGGAAGAGCCTCGTGTCTGGGAAGCCAGTGGTCTCATTCTGACCAGGAAGAGCCTTGTGTCTGGGAAGGCAGTGGTCTCATTCTGACCAGGAAGAGCCTTGTGTCTGGGAAGGCAGTGGTCTCATTCTGACCAGGAAGAGCCTTGTGTCTGGGAAGGCAGTGGTCTCATTCTGACCAGGAAGAGCCTTGTGTCTGTGAAGGCAGTGGTCTCATTCTGACCAGGAAGAGCCTTGTGTCTGTGAAGGCAGTGGTCTCATTCTGACCAGGAAGAGCCTTGTGTCTGGGAAGGCAGTGGTCTCATTCTGACCAGGAAGAGCCTTGTATCTGTGAAGGCAGTGGTCTCATTCTGACCAGGAAGAGCCTTGTGTCTGGAAGCCAGTGAGTGGTCTTTCCTGACACTTCTGTTTCAGCCAGTCTCCTCTGCCCCGGGGCCATTGTTGCAGAGGACCAACTTTGTGTGTTTTACTGCGTGTTGTTAAAGATAAAAGCACCCTCTCCTCCCTCTTTATTGTTTTCTGCTAGGATGTCCCTGTCAGTCCCCTGGCTTTTAATGTCCTGGCTGGCTGGATATCCGAGCAGATCGCCTCTTCAAAGGTTAGCACTTCTGTCTGGCTTCAGCCCCCTTGTATTTTTCCTTCCAAAGAGGAATAAATCACTTTACAATGGGTTTTATTGAATGCCTCATTGCTGGAATATCCCAATGGCCTGGGGGGCTGGTGGGGGGGAGGAGGGGCGGGGCAGTGGCTGCAGTGCCTCCACTGTAATTATTTGGTGCCAACTCTCAAAATCACAAGCAGTTTTGGGATTTGGCGAAGGGAAAATAATAAAGCTCTGAGACCTACCTTTGAAGTCTGAGCGAACAAAAAATGACATCTTAAATAGCCCACAAAATATGACATTAAAAAGCAACTTGATTCAGGGAGCCGCTGTGGTGGGAGTATAGTGACAGAACGTGGGTCTTATGCCAAGTTGCATTTGGCCACGGCTCTTTGTACTTATGCCTCGTGTTCTCCACCCTCTCTGGGCCTCTGGAAAAGCGTGTTGGCCTCCAAGCCTCCAGCCTTCCAGAGTCGCTGGGCTTGTTTGTGTGGATTGTCGTGAGATGACATGACCGTCACAGAGCAGACATGATGTCATAAGGTGTCTCGTTAGATAGCTGGCGATCACCTGGCATGGTGGCACCCTACACCTGGCTGAAACACACACCTGGTGGGGAGGGATCGACCAGCTGCTGCCACCAGCTGTCCCCCTGCAGCCTGCTTGCTAACGTTACTCCCCCTGGAAAATCAGTCTACACTGCTCCCCAGGAAATCAGACTACACTGCCCCCATGGAATTCAGTCTACACTGCCCCCCTGGAATTCAGTCTACACTGCCCCCCTGGAAATCAGTCTACACTGCCCCCATGGAATTCAGTCTACACTGCCCCCATGGAATTCAGTCTACACTGCCCCCATGGAATTCAGTCTACACTGCCCCCATGGAATTCAGTCTACACTGCCCCCATGGAATTCAGTCTACACTGCCCCCATGGAATCAGTCTACACTGCCCCCCTGGAAATCAGTCTACACTGCCCCCCAGGAAATCAGTCTACACTGCCCCCCTGGAAATCAGCCCACACTGCCCTGCCCGCTACACCCAGTCGGTCAAGTCTTGATGGTAGGGGTAGTGGCGGTCTACGCTCTCGTCTGCCCTTAACCTGAGCTATGAGGTTATTATCCAGATTCAGTGTCTGTCCTTAACCTGAGCTATGAGGTTATTATCCAGATTCAGTATCTGTCCTTAACCTGAGCTATGAGGTCATTATCCAGATTCAGTATCTGTCCTTAACCAGAGCTATGAGGTCATTATCCAGATTCAGTATCTGTCCTTAACCTGAGCTATGAGGTCATTATCCAGATTCAGTATCTGTCCTTAACCTGAACTATGAGGTCATTATCCAGATTCAGTGTCTGTCCTTAACCTGAGCTATGAGGTCACTATCCAGATTCAGTATCTGTCCTTAACCTGAGCTATGGGGTCACTATCCAGATTCAGTATCTGTCCTTAACCTGAGCTATGAGGTCACTATCCAGATTCAGTGTCTGTCCTTAACCTGAGCTATGGGGTCACTATCCAGATTCAGTATCTGTCCTTAACCTGAACTATGAGGTCACTATCCAGATTCAGTATCTGTCCTTAACCTGAGCTATGAGGTCACTATCCAGATTCAGTATCTGTCCTTAACCTGAGCTATGAGGTCACTATCCAGATTCAGTATCTGTCCTTAACCTGAGCTATGAGGTCACTATCCACATTCAGTGTCTGTCCTTAACCTGAGCTATGAGGTCACTATCCAGATTCAGTGTCTGTCCTTAACCTGAGCTATGGGGTCACTATCCAGATTCAGTATCTGTCATTAACCTGAGCTATGAGGTCATTATCCAGATTCAGTGTCTGTCATTAACCTGAGCTATGAGGTCACTATCCAGATTCAGTATCTGTCCTTAACCTGAGCTATGGGGTCACTATCCAGATTCAGTATCTGTCCTTAACCTGAGCTATGAGGTCACTATCCAGATTCAGTGTCTGTCCTTAACCTGAGCTATGAGGTCATTATCCAGATTCAGTGTCTGTCCTTAACCTGAGCTATGAGGTCACTATCCAGATTCAGTATCTGTCCTTAACCTGAGCTATGAGGTCATTATCCAGATTCACTATCTGTCCTTAACCTGAGCTATGGGGTCACTATCCAGATTCAGTGTCTGTCTGCAACTCAGTCATAGGGTGAACTGAAGAGGGGGGTGGAGGGCATCCCTGTTATTGACACATGGACCATTCAAACAGACAGATGTCATTACTGTAATAACATATGTCATTACTGTAATATCAGATGTCACTACAGTAATAACATATTTAATTACAGTAATAACACATGTCAATACAGTAATAACAATGTCATTACAGTAATAACATATTTAATTACAGTAATAAAATATGTCATTACAGTAATAACAGATGTCATTACAGTAATAATTGGTATTATTGTAATAGCCAACATCAAAAGAATGAGACAATCATCCAATCAAGTATTCATTAGTAATACAGGACTGATTTGATCCGATTTCTCTGTAGATACTAAATGCAGTGGAGCTCGTTTGCTCACATCCCATTCCTTGAAGGTAAGGGGGATGTTTGTGTGTGTGGAGCAGTCTGTGTCCGGAGTAGCTAGCTGGTGCTTGGCTTCGCAACAGCCACTTCTGGCTGGAGAGTCAGTGTGGTCACAGAGACGGGGCTCTTCAAACAGTCCGCCAGCCGCCCTTCCCTTCCCCCCTCCACACCATGTGGCCTGGTGCCATGGTGGAACCCTGGCCCTGCAGCACGGGGCGGCACCACAAGACCAACACAAAGGAGACTCATGGGTGAGAGAGAGCGGCATGCTGGGTAATACCTTCCTGTATCAGGTTTCAGGGGCTTGGATTTCAAAAGTGAAATAAACAATAAAGATTAACAGTAAACATAACACTCAGAAGTTCCAAAAGAATAAAGACATTACAAATGTCATATTATGTCTATAAACAGTATTGTAACGATGTATCTCTCTCTCTCTCTCTCTCTCTCTCTCTCTCCACGCCTCACCTCTCCTTTCCTCTCCTCTGCTCTCCTCTCTTCTCCTTTCCCCTCTCCCTCCGTAGTATCAGCCTGCTTCTCATCAGACAGCCTCAGGCCCACCTCGGTGTGGCTGTATTGCATGTGACAGCTGTTAGATATTATTAACGGCTCATGCAGAAAATCCAGATTACTTGTTTTTAATTTAATTTCAATTTTATTATTGTAATCTTTCAGCGAAAATAACATATACACACACACTGGGCGAGGGCAGCAGGCGAAACGGGCGAGAGTTGAGACGCTGGGCTGGGGTGCGTGTGTGGTTAAACCTTCCACCCCAGACAGGTGCATTGTTCCCCTCATAACAGCCCAGACTGTCCCTCCCTACTGGCTCTGTCTTTAGTGGCCCCAGAGGGCCCCTGTAGACCCCAGGGGATTGAGCTCCAATGCTTCCAGTGTGATGAAGAGGTTGAATGTGGGTGTTATTTCTAGCCTACTGAGTGAAGGCTGTACTATCAGTAATATAGATAGTAATACAATATGACTGTTGTTCCTGTACTTTAGTGTTATTCCTCTCCTAGATGACATGCTTCAGATGCGTGTCCGTCAACCTGTACATACACTGAGTGGACAAAACATTAGTAGCACACAAACACAATCCATGTCTCAATTGTCTCAAGGCTTGTAAATCCTACATTAACCTGTCTCCTCCCCTTCATCTACACTGATTGAAGTGGATTTAACAGGTGACATCAATAAGGGATCCTAGCTTTCACCTGGTCAGTCTATGTCATGGGCACACCCCCAGAGGAGGGGGTGTTGATGTTAGCTGAATGCAGATAAACCCAAATAATGGGCTGCGATTTAGTGACTGTCAGTGAAGCAGCGGGCGGCGCCATGGTGGTGACACGCAAGCCACCTAAACAATGAGACGCTACGCCACCTCTGCTGCTAAATATATGCCGAGTTTTCTGCCATTAAATATACATGCAGCATGCCTCTCTGGGACGTGTCATCCCTTTTGTGAGAAAACAAAGATTAGCAACAGGAATTCCATTTTAATAAGTCTCGGGGGACCCTCCAACCAGCTGCCTGCCTCACAATACGACGGGGACTTGTTGCTCTATGTGCATCTGAAGTGCCTTTCCCCGCACCTCTTTTCCCTCTCTGACGTTGATTAGTCTTCCCCCGCTCTTATCATGTTTTTTTGTGAATCCCTTGTTAAGTTGTTTTACACTAGTCACTCGTTAATGTCTGTGTGTTTCCTCTCTGTAGCGACTCCTTAGTCTCATTTTGTTTTGTAGTCATTCTTTCCCTCCTCTCCTCTATTCTGGTGTATCCTCTTTACTGTTCCTCCCTCTGTTCCCCTTCTCTGTTCCTCCCTCTGTTCCCCTTCTCTGTTCCTCCCTCTGCCTCCCTTCTCTGTTCCTCCCTCTGTTCCCCTTTTCTATTCCTCCCTCTGTTCCCCTTCTCTGTTCCTCCCTCTGTTCCCCTTCTCTGTTCCTCCCTCTGTTCCTCCTCTCTGTTCCTCCCTCTGTTCCCCTTCTCTGTTCCTCCCTCTGTTCCCCTTCTCTGTTCCTCCCTCTGTTCCCCTTCTCTGTTCCTCCCTCTGTTCCCCTTCTCTGTTCCTCCCTCTGTTCCCCTTCTCTGTTCCTCCCTCTGTTCCCCTTCTCTGTTCCTCCCTCTGTTCCCCTTTCTGTTCCTCCCTTCTGCCCCCCTTTTCTGTTCCCCCCCCTGTTCCCCTTCTCTGTTCCTCCCTCTGTTCCCCTTCTCTGTTCCTCCCTCTGTTCCCCTTCTCTGTTCCTCCCTCTGTTCCCCTTCTCTGTTCCTCCTTCTGTTCCGCTCCGTTCCACCCTCCCTCCTCCGTTCCCTCCTGCCGTCTCTGTCCACTAGGTTACACTGCTTCCTCTCCTCTCTCTGCTCTGACATGCATACTGCATACTGGATGTGGGACAAATGACTGTGTCCTCAAGCAACAGATGTGTGCTTGTCTGCTCTGCACTGCACGCCACGTGCGGACGCGGACGCTGACGCGATGAACTGACCTTGCAGGGGGAGGGGTGTGTGTGTATGTCAGCATGAGTGTGTCTGTGCATTCACACATGCATATGTGTGTGTGTGGCCAAACAGCCACACAGAGACCAGCCTAGTTACTTTACATCTAATTATAGAAACTCATCTATTTTATAACAAGCCTTTTTTCTTCTGGATTTTTAGATTATACGATAGAGAGAGAGAGGGAGGGAAAAAAAGAGAGAGCGAGAGGGCGGGAGAGAGAAAGGGAGAGAAAGAGACAGAGAGAGCGATAGGGAAAGAAAGGGAGGGAGAGAGAAAGGGAGAGAAAGAGACAGAGAGAGCGATAGGGAAAGAAAGGGAGAGAGAGAGAAAGGGGAGAGAGAGAAAGGGGGAGAGAGAGAGAGAAAGAGGGAGGGAGGGAGGGAGGGAGGAGAGAAAGAAAGAAAGAGGCACCATTGCCCAACGCACTCCAAAAACTATACCTAGCTCAGCCTAAACATCAGCACCACAGGTAACTTCCACAGAGCTGTGAGCCATCTGAGAGACAAGTCATGAAGGACCTTCTACGCCATCAAAAGGAACATACAATTTGACATCCCAATAAGTATCTGGCAAAAAATACTTGAATACGTTCTAGAACCCATTTCCCTTGATGTTTGTGATGTCTGGGGTCCACTCACCTGACCACTGTGACTGACCCAAAATGAAGGAAAGCTTTGACTATGTACAGACTCAGTGAGCATAGCCGTGCTATTGAGAGAGGCCGCACACTGCCCACAAATGAGGTGGAAACTGAGATGCACTTCCTAGTCTCCTGCCAAATGTATGACCATATTAGAGACACAGATTTCCCTCAGATCACAATGACCCACAAAGAACTAGTAAACAAATCCAATTTTGATGCCATCACAGCAGAAAGATTTGTGACCTGTTGTCACAAGAAAAGGGCAACCAGTGAAGAACAAACACCATTGCAAATACAAGCCATATTTTGTTTATTTATTTCCCATTTTGTATTTGAACTATTTGCACATTCTTACAACACTGTACATAGCCATAATATAACATTTGAAATGTCTTTATTCTGTTGAAACTTTTGTCAGTGTAATGTTTACTGTTCATTTCTCATTGTTTATTTCACTTTTGTTGATTTTCTAGTTCACTTGCTTTGGCAATGTAAATATATATTTCCCATGCCAATTGAGAGAGAGAGGTCAGCATATGGAGAGTGGGGGAGGGGCTTGTTCAGCAGACTGACAGTCTACTGGAGAGTGTGGGAGGGGCTTGTTCAGCAGACTGACAGTCTACTGGAGAGTGGGGGAGGGGCTTGTTCAGCAGGCTGACAGTCTACTGGAGAGTGGGGGAGGGGCTTGTTCAGCAGGCTGACAGTCTACTGGAGAGTGGGGGAGGGGCTTGTTCAGCAGACTGACAGTCTACTGGAGAGTGGGGGAGGGGCTTGTTCAGCAGACTGACAGTCTACTGGAGAGTGGGGGAGGGGCTTGTTCAGCAGACTGACAGTCTACTGGAGAGTGTGGGAGGGGCTTGTTCAGCAGACTGACAGTCTACTGGAGAGTGGGGGAGGGGCTTGTTCAGCAGGCTGACAGTCTACTGGAGAGTGGGGGAGGGGCTTGTTCAGCAGGCTGACAGTCTACTGGAGAGTGGGGGAGGGGCTTGTTCAGCAGGCTGACAGTCTACTGGAGAGTGTGGGAGGGGCTTGTTCAGCAGACTGACAGTCTACTAGAGAGTGGGGGAGTGTCTTGTTCAGCAGGCTGACAGTCTACTAGAGAGAGAGGGAGGGGCTTGTTCAGCAGGCTGACAGTCTACTGGAGAGTGGGGGAGGGGCTTGTTCAGCAGACTGACAGTCTACTGGAGAGTGGGGGAGGGGCTTGTTCAGCAGGCTGACAGTCTACTGGAGAGTGGGGGAGGGGCTTGTTCAGCAGACTGACAGTCTACTAGAGAGTGGGGGAGGGGCTTGTTCAGCAGACTGACAGTCTACTAGAGAGTGGGGGAGGGGCTTGTTCAGCAGACTGACAGTCTACTGGAGAGTGGGGGAGGGGCTTGTTCAGCAGACTGACAGTCTACTAGAGAGTGGGGGAGGGGCTTGTTCAGCAGACTGACAGTCTACTGGAGAGTGGGGGAGGGGCCTGTTCAGCAGACTGACAGTCTACTAGAGAGTGGGGGAGGGGCTTGTTCAGCAGACTGACAGTCTACTAGAGAGTGGGGGAGGGGCAGAGTGTCTAATACATGTAGCCTGACCTCCATTCAACCTCAGTGTTGAACTATCAAAGGAAACTATATCACTATCTGGTGTCTGCCTGGATTTTCACTAGAAAACTGTTAGCTATCAGACCAACACCAGGAGAACCAGTGAGTTAGGAGCCAGCCCTCCAAACCCCCAACTTCACCCCCCTCCTGCCCCAATTCATTCAAAACCAAAGCGCCGTACATCACTTCAGCCAAAACAAAGGGACAAAACGGTTTATATTAGGGATTAGCATTGTATAACATGTATCTAATATTAAAGAGACAACGCTATCCCTCTGGTAATCCCTTAGGCTGGGTGGCTTGTGTGTGTGGTGCCTGATATCCAGCTGAATGGATGGAGCTGCTGGAGTTAGTGCTATCTGAGCGGTGGGCTGGGAGGGGGAAGCTAGCTGTCTAGTTTGTGTGTGTGTTTGCAGTTAGGATTGATTGTATACGCTGTGGCTGCAAGGTGAGGAGGGCCAGGCTGTGAGAATGGGTTGCCTGCACCAGTCAGGTTACAGGCTGTATAGCTAGCTGACAGACGAGGAGGGACCAGTCAGGTTACAGGCTGTATAGCTAGCTGACAGGCGAGGAGGGACCAGTCAGGTTACAGGCTGTATAGCTAGCTGACAGGCGAGGAGGGACCAGTCAGGTTACAGGCTGTATAGCTAGCTGACAGACGAGGAGGGACCAGCCAGGTTACAGGCTGTATAGCTAGCTGACAGACGAGGAGGGACCAGTCAGGTTACAGGCTGTATAGCTAGCTGACAGACGAGGAGGGACCAGCCAGGTTACAGGCTGTATAGCTAGCTGACAGACGAGGAGGGACCAGCCAGGTTACAGGCTGTATAGCTAGCTGACAGGCGAGGAGGGACCAGTCAGGTTACAGGCTGTATAGCTAGCTGACAGGCGAGGAGGGACCAGTCAGGTTACAGGCTGTATAGCTAGCTGACAGACGAGGAGGGACCAGCCAGGTTACAGGCTGTATAGCTAGCTGACAGACGAGGAGGGACCAGCCAGGTTACAGGCTGTATAGCTAGCTGACAGGCGAGGAGGGACCAGCCAGGTTACAGGCTGTATAGCGAGCTGACAGGCGAGGAGGGACCAGCCAGGTTACAGGCTGTATAGCGAGCTGACAGGCGAGGAGGGACCAGCCAGGTTACAGGCTGTATAGCTAGCTGACAGACGAGGAGGGACCAGCCAGGTTACAGGCTGTATAGCTAGCTGACAGGCGAGGAGGGACCAGCCAGGTTACAGGCTGTATAGCGAGCTGACAGGCGAGGAGGGACCAGCCAGGTTACAGGCTGTATAGCGAGCTGACAGGCGAGGAGGGACCAGTCAGATTACAGGCTGTATAGCTAGCTGACAGGCGAGGAGGGACCAGTCAGGTTACAGGCTGTATAGCTAGCTGACAGGCGAGGAGGAACCAGTCAGGTTACAGGCTGTATAGCTAGCTGACAGGCGAGGAGGGACCAGTCAGGGTACAGGCTGTATAGCTAGCTGACAGACGAGGAGGGACCAGCCAGGTTACAGGCTGTATAGCTAGCTGACAGGCGAGGAGGGGACCAGTCAGGTTACAGGCTGTATAGCTAGCTGACAGGCGAGGAGGGACCAGTCAGGTTACAGGCTGTATAGCTAGCTGACAGACGAGGAGGGACCAGTCAGGTTACAGGCTGTATAGCTAGCTGACAGGCGAGGAGGGACCAGTCAGGTTACAAGCTGTATAGCTAGCTGACAGGCGAGGAGGGACCAGTCAGGTTACAGGCTGTATAGCTAGCTGACAGACGAGGAGGGACCAGCCATGTTACAGGCTGTATAGCTAGCTGACAGGCGAGGAGGGACCAGCCAGGTTACAGGCTGTATAGCTAGCTGACAGGCGAGGAGGGACCAGTCAGGTTACAGGCTGTATAGCTAGCTGACAGACGAGGAGGGACCAGCCAGGTTACAGGCTGTATAGCTAGCTGACAGGCGAGGAGGGACCAGCCAGGTTACAGGCTGTATAGCTAGCTGACAGACGAGGAGGGACCAGCCAGGTTACAGGCTGTATAGCTAGCTGACAGGCGAGGAGGGACCAGTCAGGTTACAGGCTGTATAGCTAGCTGACAGACGAGGAGGGACCAGCCAGGTTACAGGCTGTATAGCTAGCTGACAGGCGAGGAGGGACCAGTCAGGTTACAGGCTGTATAGCTAGCTGACAGACGAGGAGGGACCAGTCAGGTTACAGGCTGTATAGCTAGCTGACAGGTGCTTTAATAAAGAGGCTCTGAGGCAGGGCACTGAGCCCACTAAGCAACAGGAGCCAGGTGCCACACATGCACACACACACACACACACACACACAAACCCTCCCCACCACCCACCCCCTGTATTCTCAGACGTG
This sequence comes from Salmo trutta, assembly GCF_901001165.1. Taxonomy (NCBI): domain Eukaryota; kingdom Metazoa; phylum Chordata; class Actinopteri; order Salmoniformes; family Salmonidae; genus Salmo; species Salmo trutta. The sequence goes on along the minus strand of NC_042957.1, from coordinate 73,861,177 downwards.
GCAGGCAAATGAATTGGCCGTGAGTGTGTAATGTATATGCCTAGATAAAGGTGTGCTGTCTAGGCCCGAGGAGTAGCCTAACGGCTATAATGATGGCCCCATTGTGTTGATGTTACGGGGTGTAGTTAGCGTTGCGTCGCGGTGCGGCTAGCTGGGGCCCTCGCTTGCTTGGAGGGCTGGATAGTTCCTGATTAATAGCTGAGAATGCTTTGAAGTGACACATGAGTGCAATGGGCTCACCAGGCTAATAGTAATAGCATCAGTGTGTGTGTGTGTGTGTGTGTGTGTGTGTGTGTGTGTGTGTGTGTGTGTGTGTGTGTGTGTGTGTGTGTGTGTGTGTGGAAAAGCTCTCACTTCCTTAACCTTCATTAGCCACTATTCTCTCTCGCTCGCTTTCTCTTGCTAAGTCGCTATCTCGTACACACCAGTGGATTAATATTATGGGATAGTCTTCATTCATACAGGTGAGATGTAGGTAATATTATGGGATAGTCTTCATTCATACAGGTGAGATGTAGGTAATATTATGGGATAGTCTTCATTCATACAGGTGAGATGTAGGTAATATTATGGGATAGCCTTCATTCATACAGGCGAGATGTAGGTAATATTATGGGATAGTCTTCATTCATACAGGTGAGATGTAGGTAATATTATGGGATAGTCTTCATTCATACAGGTGAGAAGTGGATTAATATTATGGGATAGTCTTCATTCATACAGGTGAGATGAAGGTAATATTATGGGATAGTCTTCATTCATACAGCTGAGATGAAGGTAATATTATGGGATAGTCTTCATTCATACAGGTGAGATGTAGGTAATATTATGGGATAGTTTTCATTCATACAGGTGAGATGTAGGTAATATTATGGGATAGTCTTCATTCATACAGGTGAGATGTAGGTAATATTATGGGATAGTTTTCATTCATACAGGTGAGATGTAGGTAATATTATGGGATAGTTTTCATTCATACAGGTTAGATGTAGGTAATATTATGGGATAGTCTTCATTCATACAGGTGAGATGTAGGTAATATTATGGGATAGTCTTCATTCATACAGGTGAGATGTAGGTAATATTATGGGATAGTCTTCATTCATACAGGTGAGATGTGGATTAATATTATGGGATAGTTTTCATTCATACAGGTGAGATGAAGGTAATATTATGGGATAGTCTTCATTCATACAGGTGAGATGAAGGTAATATTATGGGATAGTCTTCATTCATACAGGTGAGATTTAGGTAATATTATGGGATAGTCTTCATTCATACAGGTGAGATGAAGGTTAATAGGTTGGACACCAGTTAGACAGTACTGACATTCTATTTGATCTCACATATCGACAGATGAGCCACAGCTGTGTCTTTGTGTGTTTGTGTGTGTATGTGTGCATGCTCATGGACGTGTGTGTGTAAGTGTATGTTTTATTGGCGCACGTGTGTGTAAACATAATCTGATTACTTTCAGTTACGTTTAGATTACTTTCCCATTAAGAGGCATTAGAAGAAGACAAAAATGTATGTTACCAATTGAACGACATCTATTGCGGGATAAATCCATGTTCAAGTTTACATAGCGGGCCATATATGGATGTGAAATTTTACTTCATGGGTTGGTTATGTTGTTTTCTTCTAACTTCGCTTTCTACTACAGATAATAATACGATTAGGCTATATCTTTACATTTAAAACAAATCTTGTCAAATTTCCAATAATTCCAATTAATTGAATACCCCTTGGTCTTCAAGAATTGGACTTGGATATATGGAAACATAGATTAGCCAAATTGATCATGACCCCAAAACGATGGCCCTATTAGCCTACTCTGTTGTTTATCTTAAAGAATGATGTGCTGCTCTCATGGAATGGCATGCTTTGAGCACTAGCGAAAATAGCTTTTGCATGTGAAAAATGTATGCCGTATGCTACAATTGCTATAGGCCTATTGTTTAAGTTTTTGTTGGTGACACTATGATATCTCGATCATTTTCAGCAGTTTAAGTCGATCAAACGTGCTCGAGTTTGAGCATGTGTCTGTTAGGGCTATGGATATATTTTCTAATCAGCACGAATTAGATTGAGCATTAAAAGCCCCACTGGTCTTCTTAAATTAAACTTGTTGTTGACAGTACAGAACACAATACCACAGCAAAGTTTAGAAGGGAGGAACTCCCTCAAACTGTTATTCCATTGGCTGGGATCTGCACTATGCAGCTTTTGCAAGAGCGCATTTTTCACTGGCTGTCTGTCCACTGGTCAATGATTGATAGGCAGCTTAAACTTCTTAAATTTAACCATTATTGGGTTAAAATACACATACATTTGTGAAGGGGACTAAGCACGCACCCCTGAGTGGCCCCCGTGTTTAGGGTCAGCGTGGCAGATGTGTTGTTGCCTACCCTCACCACATGGGCACGGCCCGTCTGGAAGTCCAGGATCCAGTTGCAGAGGGAGGTGTTTAGTCCCAGGATCCTTAGCTTAGTGATGAGCTTTGAGGGTACTATGGTGTTGAACGCTGAGCTGTAGTCAATGAATAGCATTCTCACGTAGGTGTTCCTTTTGTCCTGGTGGGAAAGGGCAGTGTGGAGTGCAATAGAGATTGTGTCATCTGTGGATCTGTTGGGGCGGTATGCAAATTGGAGTGGGTTCAGGGTGTCTGGGATGATGAGATGTGTATGCCTGTGTGTGTGTGTGTGTGTGGCTCAGTGGCGGTCAGTGCCGTTTATGATGAGGGAGAACGATTCATTTTTTATGAGCATGGCCTTATTTCTATTGTTATTCATATTTCGTTCACCCAGCTCAATGTAACAGCCATAGGTTTAGGCTACTACATGATACTAGAATTTTCCCTATACCCATCATGAGGTTGCTACAACCTAACCTATGAATGAAAGTTTACTGGAAGAGGGACCATCCAGGTTACAGGCTGTATAGCTAAGAGTTCTAGTGTTGTGTTGGATAGTCATAGCCAGCTAGCTAACATAGCATCCCTCTGTCTGAGCCGGGTGTTTGAGTAGGCTAAACTAGCCAGCTGCATTTGCTAGCTAAGTATGTGAAACTGAAAAAAAAGACAAAATCTCTCTCTCTCTCTTGCTTCTCCTTGTCACGGTGGCGTAGGGTGTAGACCAAAACGCAGCGGGAAAATGTATACTCATCTTCTTTTTATTAGTGAAGAAGGAAAACACAAACAACGTATACAAAAACAAACGAACTAGACAGTCTCGTCAGGCACACAGCTAAACAAGAAACAATCTCCCACAATTCCCAAAACAAACACACTCCTAAATATAGGACCTTCAATCAGAGGCAACGATAGACAGCTGGCTCCAATTGAAGGCCCCAATCCCCATTACCAAAACATAGAAATACAAACGCCTAGACAGAACATAGAAATAAACTAACATAGAACAATAACCCAAAAACCCTGGAATACATAAATCAAATACCCCTCTACATACACAACCACCCCGAACCATATAAACCAAATACCCCCTCTACATGAAACACATACACAAACACACCCTGAACACAAAAAACAAATACCCCCTGCCACGTCCTGACCAAACTATAAGAACATAGAACCCCTTTACTGGTCAGGACGTGACACTCCTTCATTTTTGAATAAATTAATTTGTCGAAAACTGTTCAACTATTGCCTTTCTCTCTCAGTTAACTACTCACCACTGTTTATGCACTGCAGTGCTAGCTAGCTAGCTGTAGCTTATGCTTTCAGTACTAGATTCATTCTTACATCCTTTGATTGGGTGGACAACATGTCAGTTCATGCTGCGAGAGCTCTGATAGGTTGGAGAATGTCCTCCGGAAGTTGTCATATTTACTGTGTAAGTCTATGGAAGGCTTTGTACTAAAGGTTTTGTACTAAAGTCAATGTACCAAGAGGAGGACGGAAGCTAGCTGTCCTCCGGCTACACCATGGTGTTACCCTACAGAGTGCTGTTGAGGCTACTGTAGACCTTCATCGCAAAACAGTGTGTTTTAATCAAGGATTTGGTGACGTGAATATATTTAGTATAGTTTCATGTAAAAGGGATAACTTTTTAAATGTTTTAACATTTGTATTTTTATGAAATTCACTGAGGAGGATGGTCCTCCCCTTCCTCCTCTAGGGAGCCTCCACTGGTTTGTCTGTCTTTGTGTGTAGGAGTCGAGAGCGGCAGTGCTGGGCCTGTCAGCTGGTGAGCTAAAGTAAACTATTAGTGGTAGGAGAACACTTGGTTTCCTCAGATTTTTGGTAGAAATGCTTCTAATTGCTATGAGGCTGGGGTATGATTACATGATGGCTAATGCACTGACAGAGAATTCACTTGGCTGGGAGTGAGCCAGGAGGCTGCTTAAATGGCTGAATGCCTTTTGGTTAGTCTCCATACTCGAGGGGTGTGTGTGTGTGTGTGTGTGTGTGTTTGCATGCGCACACGTGTTATCAGTATAACTCTACGTGGCTCAATCAGTTTCTTGTGGTGGGAAAACTTTCTTCACGTGTTAAACTCAACTGGCACTTATACTGCGCATCTTTCCGTGTGTGTGTGTGTGTGTGTGTGTGTGTGTGTGTGTGTGTGTGTGTGTGTGTGTGTGTGTGTGTGTGTGTGGTGTCTGTGTGGTGGGTGGGTGGGTGGGTGATGGGAGTTTCCCGATGGAAAGAGCATTATGGATACTGTGGTGGAGATGTCATTGAGTAAAAAAAAGAGACAGGAAACAGGCAGCTGAGAGGGCAGCTGGTGGGAGTGTATTGGGGTCCTGATTCAGACAGGCCCTTGGGTTCCCACTAGATGGCCAAGCTGCAAAGTAAAAATAGGCTATATCGTAAGGTTAGGGTTAGGCATAAGGTTAGCATGGTGGTAAGGTTAGCCTTAGGCATAAGGTTAGCATGGTGGTTAAGGTTAGCCTTAGGCATAAGGTTAGCATGGTGGTTAAGGTTAGCCTTAGGCATAAGGTTAGCATGGTGGTTAAGGTTAGCCTTAGGCATAAGGTTAGCATGGTGGTTAACGTTAGCCTTTGGCATAAGGTTAGCATGGTGGTTAACGTTAGCCTTTGGCATAAGGTTAGCATGGTGGTTACGTTAGCCTTTGGCATAGGTTAGCATGGTGGTTAACGTTAGCCTTTGGCATAAGGTTAGCATGGTGGTTGTGTATCCAATGTTGGATAGAAGAAGGTGGTGCTTACGACTTTGCTTGGTCAGATAGTGACGACCCTAATCTCAGCCATTGGCATTCTTATTTTCCAACATGCATTTACCCAGTAGATCTCTCTCTTACCTGATAGATAGCCTCTTTCCAGAGCCATGTATTTAGAGAGTTGGACCAAGAGGTTTCTGCATTATGATGCATTTACATGACTCTACAACATTCTATACAGCCATGTTAGCTCTTCATTTACATGACTCTACAACATTCTATACAGCCATGTTAGATCTTCATTTACATGACACTACAACATTCTATACAGCCATGTTAGCTCTTCATTTACATGACACTACAACATTCTATGTCAGCCATGTTAGATCTTCATTTACATGACACTACAACATTCTATACAGCCATGTTAGATCTTCATTTACATGGCTCTACAACATTCTATACAGCCATGTTAGATCTTCATTTACATGACACTACAACATTCTATGTCAGCCATGTTAGATCGTCATTTACATGACACTACAACATTCTATACAGCCATGTTAGATCTTCATTTACATGACACTACAACATTCTATACAGCCATGTTAGCTCTTCATTTACATGACACTACAACATTCTATACAGCCATGTTAACTCTTCATTTACATGACACTACAACATTCTATACAGCCATGTTAGATCTTCATTTACATGACTCTACAACATTCTATGACAGCCATGTTAACTCTTCATTTACATGACACTACAACATTCTATACAGCCATGTTAGATCTTCATTTACATGACACTACAACATTCTATGTCAGCCATGTTAGATCTTCATTTACATGACTCTACAACATTCTATACAGCCATGTTAACTCTTCATTTACATGACACTACAACATTCTATGACAGCCATGTTAGATCTTCATTTACATGACTCTACAACATTCTATGACAGCCATGTTAGATCTTCATTTACATGACTCTACAACATTCTATGACAGCCATGTAGATCTTCATTTACATGACACTACAACATTCTATGACATCCATGTTAACTCTTCATTTACATGACACTACAACATTCTATACAGCCATGTTAGATCTTCATTTACATGACACTACAACATTCTATACAGCCATGTTAACTCTTCATTTACATGACACTACAACATTCTATACAGCCATGTTAGATCTTCATTTACATGACACTACAACATTCTATACAGCCATGTTAGATCTTCATTTACATGACTCTACAACATTCTATACAGCCATGTTAACTCTTCATTTACATGACACTACAACATTCTATACAGCCATGTTAGATCTTCATTTACATGACTCTACAACATTCTATACAGCCATGTTAGCTCTTCATTTACATGACACTACAACATTCTATACAGCCATGTTAACTCTTCATTTACATGACACTACAACATTCTATACAGCCATGTTAGCTCTTCATTTACATGACACTACAACATTCTATACAGCCATGTTAGCTCCCTGTTAACATTACATGAGGAATATTTAAACTATTCTATGTAACTGAATTTCTAGAATCAGAACAATATTGAACATTCTAAAAGTTGTTCAGACTCTCCAAATAGATGTCTCTGGTCTCATCTTCCCATAATATTTACTCAGCTATAAAGGTGGTTATCTAGGTTCCCTGCTAGATAACAGTATTTACTCAGCTTTAAAGGTGGTCATCTAGGTTCCCTGCTAGATAACAGTATTTACTCAGCTATAAAGCTGGTTATCTTGGTTCCCTGTTAGATAACAGTATTTACTCAGCTATAAAGGTGGTCATCTAGGTTCCCTGCTAGATAACAGTATTTACTCAGCTATAAAGGTGGTCATCTAGGTTCCCTGCTAGATAACAGTATTTACTCAGCTATAAAGGTGGTTATCTTAGTTCCCTGCTAGATAACAGTATTTACTCAGCTATAAAGCTGGTCATCTAGGTTCCCTGCTAGATAACAGTATTTTCTCAGCTATAAAGGTGGTTATCTAGGTTCCCTGCTAGATAACAGTATTTACTCAGCTATAAAGGTGGTTATCTAGGTTCCCTGCAAGATAACAGTATTTACTCAGCTATAAAGGTGGTCATCTAGGTTCCCTGCTAGATAACAGTATTTACTCAGCTATAAAGGTGGTTATCTAGGTTCCCTGCTAGATAACAGTATTTACTCAGCTATAAAGGTGGTCATCTAGGTTCCCTGCTAGATAACAGTATTTACTCAGCTATAAAGGTGGTTATCTTAGTTCCCTGCTAGATAACAGTATTTACTCAGCTATAAAGCTGGTCATCTAGGTTCCCTGCTAGATAACAGTATTTTCTCAGCTATAAAGGTGGTTATCTAGGTTCCCTGCTAGATAACAGTATTTACTCAGCTATAAAGGTGGTTATCTAGGTTCCCTGCAAGATAACAGTATTTACTCAGCTATAAAGGTGGTCATCTAGGTTCCCTGCTAGATAACAGTATTTACTCAGCTATAAAGGTGGTTATCTAGGTTCCCTGCTAGATAACAGTATTTACTCAGCTATAAAGGTGGTCATCGAGGTTCCCTGCTAGATAACAGTATTTACTCAGCTATAAAGGTGGTCATCGAGGTTCCCTGCTAGATAACAGTATTTACTCAGCTATAAAGGTGGTTATCTAGGTTCCCCGCTAGATAACAGTATTTACTCAGCTATAAAGCTGGTCATCTAGGTTCCCTGCTAGATAACAGTATTTACTCAGCTATAAAGGTGGTCATCTAGGTTCCCTGCTAGATAACAGTATTTACTCAGCTATAAAGGTGGCCATCTAGGTTCCCCGCTAGATAACAGTATTTACTCAGCTATAAAGGTGGTCATCTAGGTTCCCTGCTAGATAACAGTATTTACTCAGCTATAAAGGTGGTTATCTAGGTTCCCTGCTAGATAACAGTATTTACTCAGCTATAAAGGTGGACATCTAGGTTCCCTGCTAGATAACAGTATTTACTCAGCTATAAAGGTGGTCATCTAGGTTCCCTGCTAGATAACAGTATTTACTCAGCTATAAAGGTGGTCATCGAGGTTCCCTGCTAGATAACAGTATTTACTCAGCTATAAAGGTGGTTATCTAGGTTCCCTGCTAGATAGCAGTATTTACTCAGCTATAAAGGTGGTTATCTAGGTTCCCTGCTAGATAACAGTATTTACTCAGCTATAAAGGTGGTTATCTAGGTTCCCTGCTAGATAACAGTATTTACTCAGCTATAAAGGTGGTTATCGAGGTTCCCTGCTAGATAACAGTATTTACTCAGCTATAAAGGTGGTTATCTAGGTTCCCTGCTAGATAACAGTATTTACTCAGCTATAAAGGTGGTCATCGAGGTTCCCTGCTAGATAACAGTATTTACTCAGCTATAAAGGTGGTTATCTAGGTTCCCTGCTAGATAACAGTATTTACTCAGCTATAAAGGTGGTTATCTAGGTTCCCTGCTAGATAGCAGTATTTACTCAGCTATAAAGGTGGTTATCTAGGTTCCCTGCTAGATAACAGTATTTACTCAGCTATAAAGGTGGTTATCTAGGTTCCCTGCTAGATAACAGTTTTTACTCAGCTATAAAGGTGGTTATCAAGGTTCCCTGCTAGATAACAGTATTTACTCAGCTATAAAGGTGGTTATCGAGGTTCCCTGCTAGATAACAGTATTTACTCAGCTATAAAGCTGGTCATCTAGGTTCCCTGCTAGATAACAGTATTTACTCAGCTATAAAGGTGGTTATCTAGGTTCCCTACTATATAACAGTATTTACTCAGCTATAAAGGTGGTCATCTAGGTTCCCTGCTAGATAACAGTATTTACTCAGCTATAAAGCTGGTCATCTAGGTTCCCTGCTAGATAACAGTATTTACTCAGCAATAAAGGTGGTCATCTAGGTTCCCTGCTAGATAACAGTATTTACTCAGCTATAAAGGTGGTTATCTAGGTTCCCTGCTAGATAACAGTATTTACTCAGCTATAAAGGTGGTCATCTAGGTTCCCTGCTAGATAACAGTATTTACTCAGCTATAAAGCTGGTCATCGAGGTTCCCTGCTAGATAACAGTATTTACTCAGCTATAAAGGTGGTCATCGAGGTTCCCTGCTAGATAACAGTATTTACTCAGCTATAAAGGTGGTTATCTAGGTTCCCTGCTAGATAACATTATTTACTCAGCTATAAAGGTGGTTATCGAGGTTCCCTGCTAGATAACAGTATTTACTCAGCTATAAAGGTGGTCATCGAGGTTCCCTGCTAGATA